>NW_027507789.1:7214290-7399290 GCF_037356315.1 Lithobates pipiens | reverse complement strand
AACCGTGGCTCCGTGTCTGAATGGACACAGGAAGCTGTGACTCGGCTCGGGTGTCCCCATAGCAAGCTTGGCAGACAGGAGGGAGGGGCCAGGAGCACAGAAGAGGGACCCGAGAAGAGGAGGATCGGGGCTGCTCTGTGCACAACCATTACACAGAGCAGGCAGCTCTCGCTGCTGTCAATCAAACTCAGTTAGCCAATCAGAAGATAGAGGGGGCGGGACAGAACCGTGGCTCCGTGTCTGAATGGACACAGGAAGCTGTGACTCGGCTCGGGTGTCCCCATAGCAAGCTTAGCAGACAGGAGGGAGGGGCCAGGAGCACAGGAGAGGGACCTGAGAAGAGGAGGATCAGGGCTGCTCTGTGCAAAACCATTACACAGAGCAGGCAGCTCCCGCTGCCGTCAATCAAACTCAGTTAGCCAATCAGAAGATAGAGGGGGCGGGACAGAACCGTGGCTCCGTGTCTGAATGGACACAGGAAGCTGTGACTCGGCTCGGGTGTCCCCATAGCAAGCTTAGCAAACAGGAGGGAGGGGCCAGGAGCACAGGAGAGGGACCTGAGAAGAGGAGGATCAGGGCTGCTCTGTGCAAAACCATTACACAGAGCAGGCAGCTCCCGCTGCCGTCAATCAAACTCAGTTAGCCAATCAGCAGAGAGAGGGGGCAGGGCAGAACTGTGGCTCCGAGTCTGAATGGACACAGGAAGCTGTGACTCGGCTCAGGTGTCCCCATAGCAAGCTTAGCAGACAGGAGCACAGAAGAGGGACCCGAGAAGAGGAGGATTGGGGCTGCTCTGTGCACAACCATCACACAGAGCAGGTAAGTATAACGTTTGTTATTCTAATAGAAAAAAAAAACAAGATCACTTTGATCTCTCTTTGCACCATTCGTTTTTGTTCCGTTTTCTATATTGTCAGCTTTCTATCCCCCAGCTAGAAGTATTGGCCTATCAGTAAGGTTTGTGGCGGGGATGCGCTGCCGGAAGGGTTAAGCCGCGCTCTCGGGGGAAAAGGCCAAGCTGAGGATGGGGGTTGGGGGGGGGGGGGAATCACAAAAGTGACTTTGTGAAGCTCTCTGGGGCGGCAGCCCACACGATCTCGCAGCGCTGTCACCCGGCCGTGCTGACAGGAAGCAGTTACCGCCTTGAGCCTCATTCAAACCCACGTGCAGCGGGGTCTGCCGGCCGACCACAGAGCGGCCTCTGTTCCCGGGGTAATTGTCAACATCTGCTTCGCAGAGATCAGATGGGCTCCGAGCGAAGCAAAATATACACAGACCCCCACTTCTTCTGGGCTCCGAAGGAAGCTTACAAATCACACATGTTTAGAGGGGGAAAAAAAAGAAGAAAAAATATATAAAAAAAAATAAAAAATATAAAAAAAAAAAGAAAAAAAGAAAAAATATAAAAAAAAAATAAAAAAAAAATATATATATATATATAAAAAAAAAAAAAAAGTACTAATGGACCAATGAGGACGTCTTCTTCTGAGTGGACAGCGAGGAGAAATCCGCCCCCCCCCCCCCCCCCCCCCTATAAAAAGTGATTTAAATGTTGCCAACTTAGAATGTTGAGTTCCCTATAACACAGGAAGAGCCGTGATGATGTAGAAAGAAAGTAACAACTCAAAACCAGAACTGACTCATCAGCAGAATAGAGCGAGGCGTTCCGCAACAAAGTGACTGATATCAGGGCAGAGATCGCAGGAAGTTGTCATCAGATCTCTGGCAGGATCAACGGGGGGTTTTTTTTTTTTTTTGTACTTATTGCACAGATATAACAAGTTTAAATGTTTTACTAAACACGCAACAATAAAATCAGTCTGTAGATGCAGTAAAGTGTGGAGCCTAAGGGGTTAATCCTCTGCATTGTGTAAACCGGCTGTTCTGTCATCTCTGATCCTCCCCTTCTTCCGCTGTTCCCAAGATATCTCCTGATAGAACAGAGCCTTGAGGGGGAGGGGGGTGGGGGGGCAAGCCGCACATGCTCAGTTTGGTGTGTATTGCTAGAGAGTTTTTTTTTGTTTTTTTTCTGATTGGCACAGGGTCAATCAGCACTGTCCAGACAGAGGGTCAGGGGTCATGCAGCCTCATAGGAAAGTCAGAGTAGAAAGAAAACTCCTCCTACAAGCTTTAACCAGACACTGATAGAAAGCACAAGACCGCTATATACTGCTGATGAGAAAAGGTGTTTAGCATTTTTATATTAACTAAAATAATAGCATTTCCATGTTCTGTGTACTGTGGGAGACCAGATATAGGAGTTGGCCCTTTGCCCCTATAACAGCTTCAACTCTTCTGGGAAGGCCGTCCACAAGGTTTAGGAGTGTGTCTATGGGAATGTTTGACCATTCTTCCAGAAGAGCATTTGTGAGGTCAGGCAACGATGTTGGACGAGAAGGCCTGGCTCGCAGTCGCCGCTTTAATTCATCCCAAAGATGTTATATCGGGTTGAGGTCAGGACTCTGTGCAGGCCAGACAAGTTCTTCCACCCCAAACTCACTCATCCATGTCTTTATGGGCCTTGCTTTGTGCACTGGTGCGCAGTCATGTTGGAATAGGAAGGGGCCACCCCCAAACTGTTCCCACAAAGTCTAAAATGTCTTGGTATGCTGACGCCTTAAGAGTCCCCTTCACTTGGAACTAAGGGGCCCAACCCCTGAAAAACAACCCTCCACCATAATTCCCCCTGCACCAAATGATTTGGACCAGTGTACAGAACAAGGTCCATAAAGTCATGGATGAGCGAGTTTGGGGTGGAGGAACTTGACTGGCCTGTACAGAGTCCTGACCTCAACCCCATAGAACACCTTTGGGATGAATTAGAGCGGAGACTGCGAGCCAGGCCTTCTTGTCCAACATCAGTGCCTGACCTCACAAATGCTCTTCTGGAAGAATGGTCAAACATTCCCATAGACACACTACTAAACCTTGTGGACGGCCTTCCCAGAAGAGTTGAAGCTGTTATAGTGGCAAAGGGCGGAGCCAACTCAATATTGAACCCTACGGACTAAGACTGGGATGCCATTAAAGTTCATGTGCGTGTAAAGGCAGGTGTCCCAAAACTTTTGACAATATAGCGTGTTAAGGGTCACTGGTTCAAATCCTAACCACGGCACTACCTGCCTGGAGTTTGCATGTTCTCCCTGTGCCTGGGTGGGTTTCCTCCGGGTACTCTAGTTTCCTCCCACACTCCAAAGACATGCTGGTAGGTTAATTGGCTTCTGTCCAAAACAAATAAATAATTGGCCCTAGTATATGAATGTGAGTTGGGGACCTTGGATTGTGGGCTCCTTGAGGGTAGGGACTGATGATACTCAGGATGAACTGGATGGACTGGTGTCTTTATTCAACCTTACTAACTATGTAGTTACTAACTACTCTGTTTCCCTGAAAATAAGACCTAGTGTGATTGTTGGTGATGGCTGCAATATAAGCCCTACCCCCCAAATAAGCCCTAGTTAAAGTCCTTGTAGGGCTTATTTTCAGGGAAACAGGGTAGGGCTTATTTGGGGGGGGGGGGTTTATATTGCAGCCATCACCGACAATCATGCTAGGTCTTATTTTTGGGGAAACAGGGTATGTAGCCATGTATTCGTAGCACCCTCCTAGTCTAGAGCAAGCTGCTAGGCCCCTCTGTAAAACAGCAGGGACTGATTGGTTAGGTCTGTCCAGTGTTTCACAGGCTGCTGTTCTGCTGCTTCTCCCTGTCTCCTAGAGGCTTCTAGAAGCATAGTGGGAGGGAGAGAGGAACACCAGCCAATCCCTGAGGAGGGAGAGAGAGCGGAACAGGCAGCCTGAATATTTATGGAACAGCAGCCAATCCCTGAGGAGGTGTGCCCAGAAGGTGGAGGGGGAGCCCATAAGTAGCCTGAGGCGAGGGCAGCAGAGTGCAGTGTTCCTGGGGCCAGTCCTGCCAAGCGGGGGAACTCTGTAGGACTATACGAAGATCCAATCTCCAGGGATTGAGCTGGGTCAGGAGGAAGCTCCCTGGAGATAACCAGGTGGGAAGGAGTTCAGCTGCCCTGGGGTGGTGCGGGTCTACGTCTCCCTCACTAGAAAGAGCCTGCGGATATCGTCCGGAGGCAACCAGTGATCCTGCGTCTGAGTGAGTAAATGACCCCCAATGTTGAAGAGAAGTGGCAGTTGGGTGGCTTTTAACCTCCCGAAGGAGTACAAGTCACCAGCGGCATGAAGAATCCTGGAGGACAAATCAAGTGCAGCCGGCAGTGTGTGAAGAGCGGCCAAAAGTGCAGCTAGTAGAACGTGAAGCTCGGCCAGACTTTGAGGAGTCCTTAAGTTGTTTCAGTGGCAGTTGGCGAGGAGTATCCCCCATGCTGCTCCCTATCCCACCCCCCCCATCCAACGTTCCAATGACAATCCCAACTGATGCGTTCTGCACTTCGCGTCCCTTCGGTCGTCGTTTAAACTTACGGTTTAGATCCACTTTAAAGCGTGTTGTGGAAAAGCCTGCCAAGAAACGCGTCCAAAAACAAACAGCCAGTTAACGGCAAGTAAATAGTCCTTCACGCGGCACGTTGTGTGATGAATACTGCGGCTTGTGTTGACTTTGTAAATATGTTCCTGGATGGATATGAGCTAAAAGTCATTCTGTACGTCTGTCCACCATCCAAAAAGATGTGCAAAAGTAACGAAAGCTTAAACACATACGTGTGTATATAAACACATATGTATATACACTCACCGGCCACTTTATTAGGTACACCTACTCAGTTGCGTGGTAACACATATCGCTAATCAGCCAATCACACAGCAGCAACTCAATGCATTTAGGCACCTAGCTTTCCTCCCCAGTTTGACTGTCCCTGGCCCGCTCCTTTCATTCATTGGATTTCAGGTCTATCATTCATGGCGGTTCAGCATCACATGTGGGGGCGTTACCTAGGGTGGCCTGCATGCAAATACATTTTGCCTGGGCACACCCACTTCTCCAGACCGACACACCCGCCCATCGGGGAATTTTGATACTTGCATAACTCCTGTGATCAGGGCCGTCTGTAAGGCAGGGCAAAAGGGGCAGCTGCCCTGGGCCCTGTCATTGTTGTGGGGCCCAAAACAGCTGCCTCGTACTTGCCAACTATGCAGGTTTAAATTCCCTTGTCCCTTGAAGATTTAGTCCTGTGCTGTGTCCCGATATCTCAGTGTGAAGTGCTGGTACTAATGCTGCCCAGCTCGGCCCTATTGTTGTGTACAGGTGACTCACCTGCAGACCCTGTGTTTACATGTAAATAACCAGCATTCATATGTAAATCGCGGAGGCAATACTAAGTAAATAGCTGCGGCATTAATATGTAAATAAAGGCGGCATTGATGTGTACATCATGCTCCCCTGCAGTGAGGAGATGATGTGCTGTAACCTCTAGCAACCAATCAGTGAGCTGTAATGTGTGCTGTAACCTCTAGCAACCAGTCAGTAAGCAGTAATTATATGCTGTAACTGCTGGCAACCAATCACAATTGCTGCCTGATCTGATACAGTAAACTAATTTTAAGTCTAGCTGCTATTTATTATACAGTTATGTCTCAGAGCAGGTGGATAGTGAAATTGCATGGGGGGGGGGGGGGCCAAGAATTTTTTTTCCCAGGGTCCAATCAATATTAAAGACGGCCCTGCCTGTGATGTTTTCAGGAAGCTATGTACAGCCCCCTGCCAACCCCCTCCCCCCACCAATCATTATTTGCCTGCATTCCAGAGAGAAGAACAGAGACCCAGTGATTAGGGCACTGGGTCTAAACAAGGTATGCAATGCTAGGGCAGCTGACATAGCAACTGATGGCGTGCTTGCCCCAGCAGCAGGATGATGGAGCGTCCTTGGTCCATACCTGTCCTGCCTACTGCCCGTCACCCTGCTGCTACACTAACTACAGCCACGGTGTATGCACAGTAAGGCTGGGCCACTGATTGTGACACTGATGTAAAGGGGGCTCTGAAGTGAGGGGGGCTCTGATGGGGACCAGGATGTGAAGGGGGCTCTGATGGGGACCAGAATGTGAAGGGGGGCTCTGATGGGGACCAGGATGTGAAGGGGGGCTCTGATGGGGACCAGGATGTGAAGGGGAGCTCTGATGGGGACCAGGATGTGAAGGGGGGCTCTGACGGGGACCAGGATGTGAAGGGGGGCTCTGATGGGGACCAGGATGTGAAGGGGGCTCTGACGGGGACCAGGATGTGAAGGGGGCTCTGATGGGGACCAGGATGTGAAGGGGGTTCTTAAGTGAGGGGGGCTCTGATGGGGACCAGTATGTGAAGAGGGGCTCTGATGGGGACCAGGATGTGAAGGGGGGCTCTGATGGGGACCAGGATGTGAAGGGGGGCTCTGATGGGGACCAGGATGTGAAGGGGGGCTCTGATGGGGACCAGGATGTGAAGGGGGCTCTGATGGGGACCAGGATGTGAAGGGGGGCTCTGAAATGAGGGGGGCTCTGATGGCGACCAGAGTGTGAAGGGGGGTTCTGAAGTGAGGGGGGCTCTGATGGAGACCAGGATGTGAAGGGGAGCTTTGATGGGGACCAGGATGTGAAGGGGGCTTTGATGGGGACCAGGATGTGAAGGGGGGCTCTGAAGTGAGGGGGGCTCTGATGGGGACCAGAATGTGAAGGGGGCTCTGATGGGCACCCAGAAGTAAGGGGGGCTGTGAAGGGGGGCTCTGATAGGGACCAGGATGTGAAGGGGGACTCTGATGGGGACTCAAAAGGGGGGCTCTGATGGGGATCAGGATGTGAAGGGGGGCTCCGATGGAGACTCAGAAGTAAGGTGGTTCTGATGGGTACCCAGATGTATGGAGGGCTCTGATGAGGACCAGATGTAAGGGGGGCTCTGATGGGGACTCAAAAGGGGAGCTCTGATAGGGACCAGGATGTGAAGGGGGCTCTGATGGGGACTCAAAAGGGGGGCTCTGATGGGGACCAGGATGTGAAGGGGGGCTCTGATGGGGCTCTGAAGAGAAGTTCTAATGGGAACCCGGATGTATGGAAGGCTCTGATGAGGACCAGATGCAAAGGGGGCTCCGATGTGGACCCCGACGTAATGGGAGACTCTGATGGGGACACTGATGTAAGGGGGCTCTGATAAGGACCCTGATATAAGGGGAGAATTTTATGAGGACCCTGATGTAAGACGGACTCTCGTGGGAACAATGATGTTAGGGAAAATGTGATGGGAACATCGATGTAAGGGGAGACTCTGGTGGGGAAACTGATGAGGACCCTGAAGTAAGTAGGTTCAGATGTAAAGGGGGGGGGGGGGGGACTCTGGTGGTGACTCTGATGTAAGGGGGAACTCTGACGGGGACCTTGATGTAAGGGGGAACCTTGCTTTGTTTTACTGAAGTTATTTCTCTTTTGTTTATGAATCAGATTATGCTCCAAATAAATAAATAAAACATATTCATTTTTTTTAGGCTTTGATTTAAAAAACAGATTTTCCTGGCCTGCAAACACTGGTGAAATGTACATTGCGGACCCTCGTAGTGAAAAGTTTGGAAATAAATCATCTATAGATACCCCAGATTGAGGCAAATTGCTGATCAGACATTTCATCCTTTTCATTCCTCAATTACAAAGGAATGTATTTTTTGTCATTTCTTGCTCAGGCAATGGAATACAATGTCCTTGGTCCCCCCCCCCCCCCCCCCACACACACGCACGCGCACACGCACGCGCACACACAGGGCCGCAGCGCTTCCTTGTTAACGAGCGTTCGGCACATTTCCTCTTTAGATGAAAAAGCGATGCGGCTCATTTCTTCTGAAGAGCCGAAACATCTCTGTTTGCTGAACAGGAGGATGGAAGAGTAGACGGAGGATGGAAGAGTAGACGGATGATGGCGGCTCTCATGGATGACTGACCAGTCAGGAGGAGGATGTGTATAGATGGGGACTCGGAGCTTCCTCTTCTATTGTTGCTTCTGTCTTGGAGCTCAGAGGAGGATTTTTATAGAGATTGGAGACTTGAAACACCTGTTCCCTTGAAAGTCAGGAAACAATAAGACAAGTTCCTTTTCAGGAATGGGCGCCGTACAAAGTCAATCAATAGCCGCGTTCAGAAGTAGCTCTGAATTAGGGGGATAACTTTGGGTCCTCGGGAAATGCGTTTTTCTGAGTTTCTGTTATAAAACGTTGCAAATAAATAATCTTTCTTCATAAATTTAGGTCAAAATTTATTTCTTTAGTAAAAAGAACCCAAATCAGTGTATATTATTTAGTCTGTGTGAAAGTAATAGCATCTACAAACCAGTGGCATCACTATGGGGGTGCGGGGGGGGGGCCTGCAGGCTGAATGATTGACAGCTGCGGTATCTACTTGTCGCCACCCATCTCTCCCCTCCACCGTTCACAACTAGAGCACATCCTGGGGCACCCAATTAGCGGTGCCAGTGAGGAGAGAGCTTGGCATTGCTCCGGCAACCAGGTAGTGTGGTTGAGTGGAGCCGGAGGAGACACGAGGCGGGAGAGGAGCCGGAGGAGACACGAGGCGGGAGAGGAGCCGGAGGAGACACGAGGCGGGAGAGGAGCCGGAGGAGACACGAGGCGGGAGAGGATCCGGAGGAGACACGAGGCGGGAGAGGATCCGGAGGAGACACGAGGCGGGAGAGGAGCCGGAGGAGACACGAGGCGGGAGAGGAGCCGGAGGAGACACGAGGCGGGAGAGGAGCCGGAGGAGACACGAGGCGGGAGAGGATCTGCAAGGCAGCAGAGTAGCCAGAGGAGATACGGGGCGGGAGAGGAGCCGGAGGAGACACGAGGCGGGAGAGGATCCGGAGGAGACACGAGGCGGGAGAGGATCCGGAGGAGACACGAGGCGGGAGAGGATCCGGAGGAGACACGAGGCGGGAGAGGATCCGGAGGAGACACGAGGCGGGAGAGGATCCGGAGGAGACACGAGGCGGGAGAGGAGCCGGAGGAGACACGAGGCGGGAGAGGAGCCGGAGGAGACACGAGGCGGGAGAGGATCTGCAAGGCAGCAGAGTAGCCAGAGGAGATACGGGGCGGGAGAGGAGCCGGAGGAGACACGAGGCGGGAGAGGATCCGGAGGAGACACGAGGCGGGAGAGGATCCGGAGGAGACACGAGGCGGGAGAGGATCCGGAGGAGACACGAGGCGGGAGAGGATCCGGAGGAGACACGAGGCGGGAGAGGATCCGGAGGAGACACGAGGCGGGATAGGATCCGGAGGAGACACGAGGCGGGAGAGGAGCTGGAGGAGACACAAGGCGGGAGAGGAGCCGGAGGAGACATTACATTTTTGTTTTTTTTCACAATTTGCATCTGCCAGAGAACCGCATTCCAGTTTTATTTTTCTCTACTTCATAACTCTAAAACATGAAACAGAAGCTCCTAATAATAGTGAAGATTGCTGTATGAAAATTAAATAAACATGACATTCTTTATTTAAAGAAAAAAGGACAGGAAAAAAGAAAGGACGAGGCATTCGTACTCCTCCGTAAATCAGACCAAAGTAATTTCCTATTTCCATTATGAACAGCGGCGGCTCGTTTGAGTGGAAGTTACGAAGTGCGACCGTGTGGAGGAAACGAGGGAGGACTTTCTCTCTTTTTTTTCTTTTAAAGCGGACCTTGCAGTAAAATACAAGGTCTGCTTTTGTTGCAGCCCCCACACTATTTATTAAACGCTGCATTAAGAAAAAAGAAGAAAAAAAAAGAAACATAAAATCTTAAAAAAGACATTACTGTTGGCAATCTTGCCTGGCAAGGGTGGCATCATTAGGTCTTCCTGTAAAATGCCTAGTACTCCAGAATCTACAAGAATGCAATCCAGCACATGCTGGGATGTGTTTCCTTTAGAATTCGGATCCTGAGCTTTTTCAAAATCCCACTTTAAAGCTGAATTCCAGAAATTCAACAACTTTGCAAAAAGCGCAGGCACACTATGAGTGAGGTTCAGTTAGGTGCATGTCACCTCCGGGACTTATCTCTATTACTTATATGAGAAAGGTTTATTGCACACCCTGGAGGACACACTCTGGGTGTGAGAAGAGAGAAGCACACACAGCAGCTATGCACGCAGCTCCCTTCTGCTGCCCATACACAGAAGCCTTTGTATTTTGAGAATGAGTTCACAAAATACAAAGGCTTCTGTGAATAGGCAGAAGGACCCTTCCTTCTGCCCATTCACAGAAGCCTTTGTATTTTGGCGGACTTTGCTCTTGAAGGACCTGAGAGCACAGTGAGCAGCATTGGAGCTCAGGAAGTTATATAATAACCCTCTCAGATGTCAAGAATAGGCCCCTCATTAGACATAGTGGTTCTATAGGCTGATTTTTTTTTGTTTTTACTTTATGCATTCTATGCATGAAGGTAAAAAAAAAACCTTCTGTGTGCAGCAGACCCCCCCCCCCCCCAGTCCCCCCTAATACTCGCTTCACAGCGATCCAGCCATGTTCACGAGTGTCTCGGTTTTTCCGGGGACTCTTCATCCTCATTGGCTGAGACAATCACAGCCAGCGAGCCAATGAGGAGAGAGAGGGGGCGGGGCCGAGCCGCGTGAATGGTCATGCAGAGCAGCAGCTCGGGAGCGTGGCTTGTGTGCCCCCCATTGCAAGCCATTTGCTCTGGGGGCACTTGACAGGAGGGAGGGGCCAGGAGCACCAGCGGGGGACCCGAGAAGAGGAGGATCAGGGCTGCTCTGTGCAGAACTGCCGGACAGAGCATCTAAGTATAACATGTTTGGGGTTATTCTTTTGCTTTATTTTATTTTTAAATGTGTGCCTTTAATATAACTAACTCATGGAGGTAGATGTTTGAAAAATGGAGAGCCAATTAGCTTCTAACAGCTTGTTTAATTACGCTTTGACAAAAAAAAAAAAAAAAAGAAAGTTACCAAGTTTCAAGGGCTTTTTTTCAGCGGGAATGCAGTTTCATGTATGCATGTATGTAATGGCAAGGGGTGCTGAGATATGCTGGAGGATCTATTGATGCTAGTTACTGGGGGATCCATTGTTGCTGGAAGGGGTCTATAGTTGGGATGGTCTGTTGTTGCTGGTGGGGGGGGGGGGGGTCTACTGTTAAGGGAGGTGTCTATTGTTGGGGGGGGGTCTACTTTTGACTGAGGGCTCTATAGTTGCTGAGACAGGAGGTCTCCTGTTGAGTGAGGGGTCTATTGTTGCTAGGGGATCTATTTTTGCTGGAGGGGGGGTCTATTGTTTCTGAAGAGGATCTATTGTTTTTGGAGGATCTGTTGTCGGCGGTGGGGTCTGTAATTGATGGAGGTATCTATTTTACTGTGTTTCTTGTTATAATTAACAAATTTTATTTAAAAAAAGAATGATACTTGGTTACAGTGGCGGCCCCTAATCTACATGCGGGGCGCCGAACGCACTGGATGGGGTATGTGCAGGACTGCCGGGGGGGGGGGGCTGGCAGGCGACGGGTGAGCAGCTAGGGTGGGCAGTCGGCGCCTGATTGAGCAAGCGCCGGGGGGCCAGGGGGTGTTTGGTTTTTGGTTGGCTGGCTGGCGGGGAGGGGGGAGCGCGGAGGAGGTTGCTGGTTGGCTGGTGCCATCCTCCCAAGAAAATTGAGAAGCAGCCGCCACTGCTTGGTTAAGCGGCGGTACTGGGGGGGTGGTTAGAGGGTGGTACAAAGGGACGTGCTTCAAAGTTGGGTAGGGGGCGGAGACAAGGGGTGACTCGGAAGTACTTGAACCTATTCCTTGAGAAAGAAAATCCCTGATGAGCCCCATTGTATGCCTGCAAGTTTTACAAAGTAGCCGACTTCAGCTTTAAGACCAATTATAGTAATAATGCTGAAAAATACAAATCCAGAAAACAAAAAATAGTCAACTCCAAATCCGATGGACAAAAAAATAAAAAAATAAAAAAAATAAAAAAATAAAAAATTTGAAGACTACAATGGAGAAAAGGAAGTTCAGCACATTATTCCCAACATTATACAATTTCCAAAATTAAAACTTTCATTACGGGAACCATCTTCCCATAACATGGACTTTATTGAAAAACCTCTAAAACCCCAAGAATGCCCACCAACATGAATTCATTGAAATCTCCACATCCTGTTATATCCCGTCTCATTTATTTCTTTTCTTTTTTTTTTTTTTCATAATACAGAAAATTGCGATTTAAATATAAAGGTTATCCATTGCCAAAACATGTATTACAAGTAAGTTTAAGGGTCCTTTCACACGGGGCGGATCAGTTCTGATCCGCCCCGTGGATGTCCGTTTGCTCAGCGGGGATCACTCCGCCGATCCCCGCTGAGCAGGGAGATGACAGGTCTGTCTCCGCACACTGTGCAGGGACGGACCTGTCACAGCGCCGCTCTCCCCTATGGGAGATCGGATGACGACGGACCGCAGTGCCCGTCGTCATCCGATCCGATCCGCAGACGGATGGAAAAATAGCTTTTTCCTCCGTCACACTTTTTCGGATCGGAGCGGGTCGGATGTCAGCGGACATGTCACCGCTGACATCCGACGCTCCATAGAGCTCTATGGAGCACCCGTTCAGGTCCGCCTGAAAAACTGACAGGCGGGCCTGAACGGGACGTTAGTGTGAAAGGGGCCTAAGTCTTTCTTGTAACAATGGAAGCATTATCTAAAGAATTCAATCTTTTAGGTTCTTTATTGAATTGTACATATAAAACAAAAAAAACAAAAAAAAACTCACAAAGACAGTAGCTCTGTGCAGATACCAAAAGCTGCTGGCTTATTGAAAAAGTTTTAAAACAAAAGAAGAATCCCAGCACCAGCACGCTTTTGTGTTGTTGAGGAAAGTGGAGAGATAGCGCTGGACCCATAGGGTTGCCTTGCTGGAATTGTATTGGGGTTGATACGATCTGGTTCCCGGGCAGGCAGCTTCTACACCCCAGAAGGTCTCTGGAGTCTCCTTGGCTTGTAGTACAACATAGGCGTGTGCAGGGGGTGTGCCAGGTGTGCCTGGGCACACCCTAATCACAATCGGCGGTGCTGATTCTCCCTACTGCCCGGGCTTCCCCCTGTGTTCACCCCAAAGTGCTACTGGCTTCCCTCTCCTCTCATCTCATCTCCTATCCCCCCCTGTCTGCTGTGGGGGATGTTTCATAATAAAGAGATGGGTAAACGTGATTTACCAGCCCCTTCCTTTTTAAAATGAACACGGTGAACACACTCACTCACTGTGTCCATTCAAAACTGAAGAATAGTTAACTGTTTACTATGCTTCAGTTTGTGACTAAACAGGATGCCACTCGGCACAGAGCTGCCCCGTGCAACTGAGGCTGCAGAGAAAGGCGTGTGTGTTTGAGCTTTAGGGTGCCCACCCTAGTGCAATGGCCTGTGCACCAGGGTTGCACCGACTCATTTGCATGAGTATTGGTATTCATGCAAATGCTCCAATTCCTGAAACCGGAACTTTCAGCTGCCAGCTGGATTCCCCCCACTGACAGCTGAAATGTAAAAAAAATAAAAATAAAACCAGTTGTTAAGGAGTGGGGCTGCCCCATCCTCAACAACTAATGACTCATTCCGCTGCCAGTGGGGTCCCCCTGTTGACAGCTGAAGTGTAAACAAAGTTCCTGTTATTGGAGCCATCAAAAAATAAATAAAATAAAAAAGGCAGCCAGACAATATTTATCAACAACATTGCTCAGCTGCTGAAACAGAAAGATAAAAAGAAACATTGTTTATTTTTGTATCTGTTTCTTCATCTACAGATGAAACGGATGAACTTCCCTCTGCAGATGAAACCTGCCAAGTAAAAAAAAAAAAAAAAATGTTTTTAACTATTTTAAATCCTTACTAACCCTTTACTCCAATCAGCCTTAATTAATGTATTTTTCTCTTCCATTAAATATTATTTTCCTGCTGATTTATTTTTTTTCACTTCTAATTTATAAACTATTAATAATTGAAACTTTATTTTTTGTTTGCTTTGTTCGTTAATATTTTTAAAATTTTAACATATATTTACACGTTTCACATTGAAAAAAAGCGCAACATTTAAAAAAAAAAAATATATATATATATTTTTTTCCTTTGTAAATAACTTTTCAATGCTTTGTGCCATTGCTGACAGCTGAAGTGTAAACAAAACAGTTGCAATGGTATTGATAACTGATATCGGCGAGTACTAGAGCTGGCCGATTTTCTAAAAAAAAATAAAAATAAATAAAAAAATCAGCGCTTTAAAAAATAAAAAAATGAAAAATTCACGATTCGAATTGAGTTTTTTTTTTTTTTTGATGGACGCCGGTCCTGATGTGCTGCGGGCAGGAGTTTTTAGACGAGGCCGCAGCTTCAGCCTAGTCCGCGGCGTCCGGTCCCGCGAGCTAGGCCGAAGCCACGACCTCGCCTAAAAACTCCTGCCCGCAGCTCCCCAGGACGGGCGTGGTGTCAGCGCCGGTCTTTACTAGAGCTGGCCGATTTTCTAAAAAAAATAAAAAATAAAAAAATAAATAAAATATCAGCACTTTAAAAAATAAACATAAATAAATTCACGTGTCGAATCGAGTTTTTTTTTTTTTTTTGATGGGCGCCGGTCCTGTTGTGCTGCGGGCAGGAGTTTTTAGACGAGGCCGCAGCTTCAGCCTAGTCCGCGGCGTCCGGTCCCGCGAGCTAGGCCGAAGCCGCGGCCTCGCCTAAAAACTCCTGCCCGCAGCTCCTCAGGACGGGCGCGGTGTCAGCGCCAGTCCTGGTGGAAAACAATAAACAAAAACTAAAAAAAATCGATTTCCTGAAATATTTGAATCGATTTGACCTCTCGACTCGATTCAATTAAATCGATTTTTTTCCCCAGCCCTAGCGAGTACTAAAAAAAAAAAAAACATTGTATCAGTGCATCCCTACTGTACACACCTATGTAGAAAAGCTGAAGCGCTGCACCACTGCTAAGAGGTCCAGATACAGTTTTATACCCATTGACGTCAGGGGTACAATCCATAATGTATCCAACATGTTTTGGGGATCCAAGAGCACCCCCTTCGCCAGAGCTAGTAAGAACCCCAAGAAGATCTCCATATCAATCTGATAGCAGTACAATATCTTCTCCATGGGGTCAGATTTAAAAACGAATAGGCTAAAAGACGAATATAAAATCGGCTGTATGGGGCCCCGTGATTTCTAACAGCAGCCCTGTATTGGAAGCTCTCAACTAATTTATTCCCTTGTATGATTATTATTATTATTATTATTATTATACAGGATTGATATAGCTCCAACTGTTTACGCAGCGCTTTACAACTTCAGGTGCAGACAGTACAAATACAATAGGAATCAGAGGGCCGGGCCCTGCTCCTTGGAGCTTACAATCTAAGAGGTAGGATGGAGATTGCCCAGACCTCCGAGCGCAGTTTTCATTTCCTGATGCTAATACATCTTCGCCTGACTGAGGCCGGTACATAAGTCCAGTCTTAGGAGACGATATATTAAGTAGCTCTGCTATGGGCTGACCTCGCGGCGGGCTGTAGGCTTTTACTGCGGATATTAATTTAAGTAAAAGGCCTGTAAAGCATGGCGACGGGAAGGTAAGGAGGAAGTGTGGAAAATCGGAAACAAATGTCCAGGCGGAAGAAAAGGCACGCTTCAGAATGAAGGATGGAAGTCAGATGGGAGTGCGAGCGCAGGAGCTAAAAATATATACAGGTATATATATATATATATAAAAAGAGAGAAATTACCTTGTTTATTAACCACTTAAAGACCGAGCCTCTTTCTGAGATTTGTTGTTTACAAGTTACAAACAGTTTTTTTTTTTTTTTTGCTAGAAAAATACTTTATGCATTTTTTTTCTAACACCCTAGAGAATAAAATGGCGGTCGTTGCAATACTTTGTCCCATCGTATTTGCGCAGAGTTCTTACGAGCGCACTGGAAAAAAAATACACTTTTTTGAACAACAGTAAAGTTAGCCCAATTTTTTATTTTTATATATAATTAATATTATATATTATACATATTTAATTGTGAAAGATAATGTTACGCCGAGTAAATTGATACCCAACATGCCACGCTTCAAAATTGTGCCCGCTCGTTGGAATGGCGACAAACTTTTACCCTTACAAGTCTCCATAGGCAACGGTTAAAGAAATTCTACGGGTTGCATGTTTTGAGTCACAGAGGAGGTGAGAATTCTAGGGCTAGAATTATTGCTCTCACTCTGCCGATCGCGGCGATGCCTCACACATGTTGGTTTGAATACCGTTTTCATATGTGGGCGCTACTCGCGTATGCGTTCGCTTCTGCGCGTGAGCTCCGCGGGACTGGGCGTGGTTTAAAAAGTTTTTCTTTTCTTATTTATTTTACACTTCATTTTTTATTTTTTTTGCACAGTGTCACTTTTATTCCTATTACAAGGAATGTAAACATCCCTTGTAAATTAGAAAAGCATGGCAGGACCTCTTAAATATGAGATATGGGACCTTGGATCGCATAGTTAAACTAAAATGCAATAAAAAAAAAAAAAAAATAATAATAATTTTGTCATTTAAAAAAAAAAAATGGCTCTTTAAGGGATGGAAGTGACGTTTTGATGTTGCTTCCACCCTGTAATGTGTTATGGAGACAGGTGGGGGCCCTCTTCCCCTCATTCGACTCCATTACCAGCAAGGGGAAACATCCGATCGCCACCACCGCTGCCGACGGCTCCTATAAGCGGCGGAGGGCACCGGAGTGTGGCGGGGGGGGGGCCCCTCCAGCCGCCGATAAAAGTGATTTTGCAGCGAATCCGCCGCAGAGACCACTCTTATCAGAAAGCGGACTGCCGGCCGAAGAAGAGGATACCGGGTTCATGGTAGCTAGCTACTGCTATAACAACGATATTCCTCTTCAAACTTAGGATGTATATAGGCGTGCGGCGGTCTGTAAGTGGTTAAGTAACAAAGAACCATTATGGGGTTTTCCAAACTCCGCTAGAAGACTTAAACCCACAATGGAGACCAGGCCCATGATATGCAAGGACAAGGATCCTTTATCTGACCCTGGCCAGCATCCTCAGGTGACAGACCTCAGCCGTAAATGATAGATTTTGGATTACTGCTATTATTTAATCCCACTATAAGCGGGTCTCCTTGCAGTCCCTATACTGCCTTCAGAGGTATACGCATGCGCACTCGGGCGGTCAATGTATGAAGGTTTATGTACCTACAGTGGATATATAAAGTCTACACACCCCTGCTAAGATGTCAGGTTTCCTTTAATTTGACCTATGAACTCAATTGAAAAACAAACTGAAATCTTTTAGGATTGGAAAGTAACAATAAAAAAAAAACGAAAATAATGTGGTTGGTGGTTATACACACCCTCTTATAACTGGGGATGTAGCCGTGTTCAGAATTAGGCAATCCCATTCACACTCACATTAAATAGAAGTCAGTGCACACCGGTCATCCTTCAAAGTGCCTCTGATTAACCCCAAATAAAGTTCAGCTGTTCTAGTAGGTCTTTCCTGACATTTTCTTAGTCGCATCCTACAGCAAAATTCATGGTGTGCAGAGAGCTTCCAAACCATCTGAGGGATCTCATTGTTAAAAGGTATCAGTCAGGAGAAGGGTACAAAAGAATTTCCATGGCATTAGATATACCATGGAACACAGTGAAGACAGTCATCATCAAGTGAAGAAAATATGGCACAACAGTGACCAGTGGCGGCTGGTGTTCAAAATTTTAGGGGGGCGGGTGTCACAACGGATGAGGCGCGTGGGAGACGCGGACAGCAACGATCACCAGGCACTGCGCAAGAGATGGACGGCAGATGCCTTACCTTATGGAGGCAAAGGGAAGGAAGAGCCGGGGCCGGTGTCCTATCATATACTGTCCCCCATCGCATAGTGTCCGCTGTGTACTGCGCATGCGCAGTACACAGAACACACCGATTCCCAAAATAGCTGAGGATGAACGGCGCCTGCGCCGTGAGTCCAGGTTCTATCCCCACCATCCAAGTGGACATAGAGTTGGAATATAAAAGAGCCGAGCGCAGCGAGGCCGAGCCCCGAAGCGTGGCGAGCGGCCCTCTAATTTTCCTAACCCTATGTCCGCTTCGATGGTGGGGCTACCACCTCCACTCACGGCGCAGGCGCCCTTCATCTTCAGAGATTTTACAAAGCTTCGTCTGCTCCGTACTGCGCATGTGCAGTACAGGGCGGACACTATATGATGGCAGGGCACTATCTGCCAGAACACCGGATGCATGGATGAGGGGGGGGGGGTGCCTCTGGGCCACAGGTTGGGCACCAGGGACTTAGGATTTAAAGCTGGGGAGATTTTAGTGAATGTTTGCAGTTCTACTTTAATTGGAGGGACAGGTTCCCGGGGTAATGACAGAAAGTCACACCTACTAATCTACAGACAGACGTCAGTCTGGTAAAAGGCAACACTCTGGACACAGGTGCCCATTCCGGGTGACTGCCGCCTTTGTGTGCGCAGAAATGACAATGAAATATTTCAAACATCTCAGTGTTTTTACAGGTGACACCGAAGTGTCATGGCTGCACAACCGGTAAGGCAAGGCCTCGGAATCCTGACAGGACGGAGAATGCAGGTAATCAGCGTCTTTATAAGATTTCAGTAAAGGTCACTTAATGGCAGTGCTGGTGACGGGGACAATAGTCCTCTATGCCCGGCTTGTGTACAACACACTCCAGAGTTTGCCTATTCAGAGAGTTTGACTTATTTTTTTGTTTTTTATACAATCCAAAGGTGATTATAATAAGATGTGCGAAGACAATGGAAACAGCAAAACCTCTGATAGAACAAAGAACTGTGAAGTGATAAAGTTACAATGTCACCTTGGACACTGCGATCCACACAATTATGATACATTGTATACTTTGTATTTGGAAAGTCTGTAAATCACTAAATAATAGACGTTTGTAAGAATCTGAATTTCAGCCCATCAGTTGATAAAAAAAGTGCAGCCCAACTTCACTTTGATGGGAAAAAAGGAGCAAATATAAAAAATATATAGTGTATAGCAGGGATATGCCATTAGTGGACCTCCAGCTGTTGCTAAACTACAAGTCCCATCATGCCTCTGGCTCTGGGTGTCATGCTTGTGGCTCTAAGAGTCTTGCTATGCCTCATGGGACTTGTAGTTCTGCTGGAGGTCCACTAATTGCATATCCCTGATGTATACCATTGCTACACAAGTCATGTTATATATATAGAAGTCAAGTATAGTGCTCACAAAAGTAAGTACACCCCTCATATCTTTGTAAATCTTTTCTTCTCTCTTTTCATGAGACAACACTGAAGAAATGACACTTGTCTACAATATATAGTAGTGAGTGTACAGCTTGTATAACAGTGTAAATTTAACGTCCGCCGAAAAATAACTCAACACACAGCCATTAATGTCTAAACCACTGGCAACAAAAGTGAGTACACCCCTAAGTGAAAATGTCCAAATTGGGCACAATTAGCCATTTTCCCTCCTCAGTGTCGTGACTCGTTAGTGTTACAAGGTCTCAGGTGTGAATGGGGAGCAGGTGTGTTAAATTTGGTGTTATCGCTCTCACTCTTTCATACTGGTCACTGAAAGTACAACATGGCACCTCATGGCAAAGAACTCTCTAAGCCCTTGTACACACGGTCGGAGATTCCGACGGAATGTGTCCTATCGGACCGTTTTGTCGGATATTCCGACTGTGTGTGGTCTCCATCGGACTGTTTCCATCTGAATATCCGACGGACCAACTTTTCCAACTTTCCGGTAAAATTTGCAGACAAAATGCTCCGATCGGACATACTCCGATCATGTGTAGCCTACTCCGACGAACAAAGTGCCACGCATGCTCAGATCAAATTCCTAGACCAAAGCTATTGGCTACTAGCCTGAACGTAGTCCCGTCGTAACGAAATAACGTCATCACGTTATGTACAATCAGATTTTCCGACAACTTAGTCCGACCGTATGTATGCAACATCTCTTCCGGACCTCTTCCAGAATTAATCCGTCGGATTTGGTTGTCAGAATCTCCGACCGTGTGTACAAGGGCTGAGGATCTGAAAAAAATAATTGTTTCTCTACATAAAGATGGCCTAGGCCAGTGATGGTGAACCTCGGCACCCCAGATGTTTTGGAACTACATTTCCCATGATGCTCATGCACTTTGCAGTGTAGTTGAGCATCATGGGAAATGTAGTTCCAAAACATCCGGGGTGCCAAGGTTCTCCATCACTGGCCTAGGCTATAAGAAGATTGGCAAGATCCTGAAACTGAGCTGCAGCACGGTGGCCAAGACCATACAGCGGTTTAACAGGACAGGTTCCACTCAGAACAGGCCTCGCCATGGTCCACCAAAGAAGTTGAGGTCACGTGATCAGCGTCATATCCTGTCAAACAGAAAGTGGCCTTGTGTTGCAATAAGGAGATCAGCTGTGATCCTTACTGTAACACGAGACCATTTTCTGTTTGACAGAAGCAACTACCTCTTGCTCGCAAACTGATGTATGCAGGCTGCATCCTTCTTGTAAACCTCAATGCAGGCACAACCAACAGATATACATTCAATTGCCACAAGGAATATATGAATTACATCTCTCTATGACATTTATGTAGAGCGGTGGGATGTGGACAAACTTGGAGCGTTAGAAGAACTCATCACATGTGTCGCTCCTCCCAACTATCCACTCCCCTGTATGTTGATCCACAGCATTATAGAGACCTCTCTTGTCGTTCTACAAGGCTCTGATGAAGAGGGTTTTTTTCCTCGAAACACGTCAACAAAATCTTAGCACTCGCCCTTGCATGGGCATGTCTATTTTCTTAATTTAATGTGTATACTTGTAACCTGGTTTTATGAATACATAGATACTTTTTGTATGGATTCATTCCCCTCCCCCTTTTTCATGAATAAACTGTAACATCTTGATCAATGCATCAGATCATGTGCCTTCCATCTCTTTCTTACACTTGTCCCAGAGTGCCCCCCCCCCTTACATAAGGTGTGCCAGAGTGCCCCCCTTACATCAGGTGTGCCAGAGTGCCCTCCTTACATCAAGTGTCCCAGAGTGCCCCCTTAAATCAGGAGTCCCAGAGTGCCCCCTTACATCAGGAGTCCCAGAGTGCCCCTTTACATCAGGTGTGCCAGATTGCCCCCCCTTACATCAGGTGTCCCAGAGTGCCCCTCTTACATCAAGTGTGCCAGAGTGCCCCCCTAACATCAGGTCTCCCAGAGTGTCCCCCTTACATCAGGTGTGCCAGAGTGCCCCCCTTACATCAGGTGTGCCAGAGTGCACCCCTTACATCAGGTGTGCCAGAGTGCACCCCTTACATCAGGTGTGCCAGAGTGCACCCCTTACATCAGGTGTGCCAGAGTGCCCCCCCTTACATCAGGTGTGCCAGAGTGCCCCCCTAACATCAGGTCTCCCAGAGTGTCCCCCTTACATCAAGTGTGCCAGAGTGCCCCCCCCTTACATCAAGTGTGCCAGAGTGCCCCCCTTACATCAGGTGTCCCAGAGTGCCCCCTTACATCAGGTGTCCCAGAGTGCCCCCTTACATCAGGTGTGCCAGAGTGCCCCCCTTACATCAGGTGTGCCAGACTGCCCCCCTTACATCAGGTGTGCCAGACTGCCCCCCTTACATCAGGTGTGCCAGACTGCCCCCCTTACATCAGGTGTGCCAGACTGCCCCCCTTACATCAGGTTTTCCAGAGTGCCCCCTTACATCAGGTTTTCCAGAGTGCCCCCCTTACATCAGGTTTTCCAGAGTGCCCCCCTTACATCAGGTGTCCCAGAGTGCCCCCCTTACATCAGGTGTCCCAGAGTACCCCCCTTACATCAGGCGTCCCAGAGTGCCCCCCTTACATCATTTGTCCCCATCACAGAACCCCTTTACATAAGGGTCCCCATCAGAGCACTCCCTTATATCAGTGTCCCATCAGAATTTCTCCCTTACATCAGTGTCCCCTTAAATGGATTGTCCCTATTAATGTGTCTCCTTACATCAACTATCTGCTTCAGACTGGCTCATGGATCAGTGGATGCACTCCCAGAAACTTGGATGGGGGAGTACAACAAAAATCTGGGGGGGTTACAGCCCACCCCAGCACCCCCCCCCCCCCAAGATCCGGCCCTGCTGCCGGTCCCTCCTACCAGCCATGATCTGCCTGCATTGCATAGAGAAGCACAGAAACTAAGTAATGATGTCACTGGGTCTACAATAAGGAAATGCAATGAAAATGGTTTTAGTTAAAAAAAAAAAACAATAAGAAGGTTGATAAAGGCAGATGGGAGGAACAAGGGAAAGCAATTAAGGTTTAGCTTTAAATGGCGATCATTAAAGTGTCAGTTGTGGCGGGGGGGGAAGGACACGCCTTGTGTAGCAGATAAACAAGCAGAGCAGAAATCGCACTAGAAAAGTTTTGTGCTCCAGAGAATGTCAATTATAAAGTAGCCGGTCTTCATCTGAATAAACAAGAGCCAGCGATAAGAATGTTTTCTCAGTCTGACTTTAATAGGAAATCGATGATCGCTCAAACAGGGCGATAACCTCTGAGTAACCCGATCATTACTTCACCCGACTTATCACTAAATCTATCATGTCAAAAAAAAAGAAGCCCCCACAGCACAACACGCATGAATGTGGCCACATACAGCTTATGTTTCCTATTTTAGACATCTTTAACTGAATATAACCATCTACAATGTGTCGCTGTTCAACGGCTCATGGAGACGGCCAGAAAAAAACGCTGCTGCTAGGAGTGTCTGCCTTTCTTTCTTTTTTTTTTATGGACAAGAATGAAGATGCATGTTATTTAATGCGGCTATGCACATGCAGGCGTTCATGCACCCGTGTGTGCGCAGAAAATATCTACTCTCCCCAGGAGCCTGCAGTCACTATGTCTGGTCTCCCCAGGAGCCTGCAGTCACTATATCTGCTCTCCCCAGGAGCCTGCATTCACTATATCTGATTACCCCAGGAGCCTGCAGTCACTATATCCGGTCTCCCCAGGAGCCTGCATTCACTATATCCGGTCTCCCCAGGAGCCTGCATTGACTATATCTGCTCTCCCCAGGACCCTGCATTCACTATATCCGGTCTCCCCAGGAGCCTGCATTCACTATATCTGCTCTCCCCAGGACCCTGCATTCACTATATCTGCTCTCCCCAGGAGCCTGCATTCACTATATCTGCTCTCCCCAGGAGCCTGCATTCACTATATCTGCTCTCCCCAGGAGCCTGCATTCACTATATCTGCTCTCCCCAGGAGCCTGCACTCACTATATCTGATCTCCCCAGGAGCCTGCACTCACTATATCTGCTCTCCCCAGGAGCCTGCATTCACTATATCTGCTCTCCCCAGAAGCCTGCATTCACTATATCTGCTCTCCCCAGAAGCCTGCATTCACTATATCTGCTCTCCCCAGGAGCCTGCATTCACTATATCTGATCTCCCCAGGAGCCTGCACTCACTATATCCGCTCTCCCCAGGAGCCTGCAGTCACTATATCTGCTCTCCCCAGGAGCCTGCATTCACTATATCTGCTCTCCCCAGGAGCCTGCAGTCACTATATCCTCTCTCCCCAGGACCCTGCATTCACTATATCTGCTCTCCCCAGGAGCCTGCGTTCACTATATCTGGTCTCCCCAGGAGCCTGCATTCACTATGTCTGATTTCCCCAGGAGCCTGCATTCACTATGTCTGGTCTCCCCAAGACCCTGCATTCACTATATCTGGTCTCCCCAGGAGCCTGCATTCACTATGTCTGGTCTCCCCAAGACCCTGCATTCACTATATCTGGTCTCCCCAGGAGCCTGCATTCACTATATCTGGTCTACCCAGGACCCTGCATTCACTATGTCTGGTCTCCCCATGAGCCTGCATTCACTATATCTGGTCTCCCCAGGAGCATGCATTCACTATATCTGGTCTCCCCAGGAGCCTGCATTCACTATATCTGGTCTCCCCAGGAGCCTGCATTCACTATATCTGGTCTCCCCAGGAGCCTGCATTCACTATATCTGGTCTCCCCAGGAGCATGCATTCACTATATCTGGTCTCCCCAGGAGCCTGCATTCACTATATCTGGTCTCCCCAGGAGCCTGCATTCACTATGTCTGGTCTCCCCATGAGCCTGCATTCACTATATCTGGTCTCCCCAGGAGCCTGCATTCACTATATCTGGTCTCCCCAGGAGCCTGCATTCACTATATCTGGTCTCCCCAGGAGCATGCATTCACTATATCTGGTCTCCCCAGGAGCCTGCATTCACTATATCTGGTCTCCCCAGGAGCCTGCACTCACTATATCTGGTCACCCCAGGAGCCTGCATTCACTATATCTGGTCTCCCCAGGAGCCTGCACTCACTATATCTGATCTCCCCAGGAGCCTGCATTCACTATATCTGGTCTCCCCATGAGCCAATCTCTGGACAACCCGTATTTAAAGAGAACGTCTCAGCCACTCTTATCTGTTGAAAAAATAAATAAAAAAATACTTTTTGGAAATGTTATCATAATAAAATTATATAATACTTTTACTTTCCCCTTTAAAAGTGTCAGACAGGATGAAGCGGTTCCTACATTTTAATCTACTTTTTCCCCAGAAAAGCTCAAGCCCTTTGTAATGTTGCCCAAAAATTATGTGAATCTTTGTGGTTTTGTGACTCACCAAAATGAAACCCTTAAAAAAAAAAATTAAACACTTGCACCATTCAATAATATTTAAGAAAAAAAAAACAACAATTGTTTCCTGAGTGACTAATGGATCCGGCAGGAAAATAGAGCCAATTATCCACACGTTAAAAAGGGGGCCAGTCATCAGCCGTACGCCAACCCCCCCCCCCCTCACCCACCCCCATCCCTCCCGAATATCCGCATATTAATCTGAGCGCTGACTGACGAGCCCGCTGCAGATTCCATCGCACCGAAGCGCCCCGGCCTGTTAGCACGGCAGTGGTTAAAACTGCTCACCGCTGGCATGGCTCCAGGCTAAGCAGAGATTGTTTTTGCCAAAATCTCCTCCGGCTCAACGCTGGCACCCTGCCCGCCCGAGGAGACCTCTCTGAACCCCCACCCCCCCCCCTCTCGGCCCGGGACGAGGATAACGAGAGAAAAGCTACAACTTTGGGCAGCAAGAAGTGCGAGAGGAAAAAGTCGACGAACCAGTTTGCAGGCCAGCAATAAAGTGGGCACCGATTATACCCTTTGCCAGTGCGGAATTATAATATACCATTATAGTTTAAGGGCAAAAAGTATTGGGACTCCTGGAACATGAACTTTAAGGCACCTTTCCCACTGGGGCGGGAGCGTCGGCGGTAAAACGGCGATATTTTTAGCTGGGTTATATGGCCGCTAGCGGGGGGGCTTTAAAAAGGATTAAACCCGCCCGCTATGCCGGCAGTATAGACGCGCTGCCCCATTGATTTCAATGGGCAGGAGTGATGAAGAAGCGGTGTATACGCGGCTCCTTCACCGCTCCAAAGATGCTGCTAGCAGGACAGCGCACCGCTAAAGTGTGAAAGCCCTTGGGGGAGACAGCAGCGGCTCTTGCAGGGCGCTTTGCGGGAGGCTATTTTTAGCGCTGTAGCGCCCGCAAAGCGCCCCAGTGTGAAAGGCGCCTTAGGGCATCCCAGTCCCGGCATTGCATGTCCTTCCATAGAACATCGTTGGAAGGGATACATTCTAATATGTGACATTCAAAAACTTCGCCAAAATAAAGAATTGTACTTTTGTTTTTAACGTTATCTTCTAGTGCAGGGAGATGCAATTAGCGGACCTCCAGCTGTTGCAGAACTACAAGTCCCATGAGGCATAGCAAGACTCTGACAGCCAAAAGCATGACACCCAGAGGCTGAGGCATGATGGGAGTTGTAGTTTTGCAACAGCTGGAGGTCCGCTAATTGCAGATCCTTGTTCTAGAGCAGTGGTGGCGAACCTTGGCACCCCAGATGTTTTGGAACTTCATTTCCCATGATGCTCAACTACACTACAGAATGCATGAGCATCATGGGAAATGTAGTTCCAAAACATCTGAGGTGCCAAGGTTCTCCATCACTGTTCTAGAGGGTAAATAGGAGTGTCTGTCTAGCCCAGTGATGGTGAACCTCGGCACCCCAGATGTCTTGGAACTACATTTCCCATGATGCTCATGCATTCTGTAGTGTAGTTGAGCATCATGGGAAATGAAGTTCCAAAACATGCGGGGTGCCGAGGTTCTCCATCACTGGTGTAGCCTGAACCTTTTTTTCCTTTGGAGGGTTTAGAACCCGTCAGGTTTTTACTGCTCAAAAAACAAAAAATAGCGACCAACGATAAAGAGGGCAGTTTGTACCGATTAAATCTTTGCCAGTTTGGTCTAATAATAAATATACTATTATAATTTAAGGACAAAAAAAAAGGTGACAGGAGATCAGCCTGGTGACAGCTGTGATGGCGATTAGCATGCGGCGCTGACGCCCGGGAAGTTGCCCCGATCCAAACTCTGCATTACACGTCCTTCCAAGGAACACACACTGTATTGTCAAAAGTATTGGGACGACCGCCTTTACACGCACATGAACTTTAATGGCATCCCAGTCTTAGTCCGGAGGGTTCAATATTGAGTTGGCTCTTTGCAGCTATAACAGCTTCACCTCTTCTGGGAAGGCCGTCCACAAGGTTTAAGAGTGTGTGGCTCACAGGCCCATCAACTGATTGGCTGAAAAGATAGGCGATCCTATTGGACGCCTAGGAAGAGGAGGAAGGAGACGGACGGTGGAAGCCACTATGATGCAGAAGAGGAGGAGAGGACACAGGACTGACCTACCTAGAGCGGGGGGGGGGGGGGGGGTGGTTTGTTTGCCGGCTCGATATCAGATAGATGGAGACTATTCCCCATAGAGAAGGGGATGGGACATCTGAGAGGGAGAGAATGTAAAAGAAGCTCTATATCCTGCGAGTATGGCGAATATCCCAATTGGGGGGGCCTATTATTAAGGCCCTGATGGAGAGTGCCGAGTAGATGATGGAGGGTCCCATAAGACCTGCTCCGATGTATATAGATGACCTGACAGTGTGTAGCCAGGTTGTGGAGAGGTAGAAACTGGGAAGGAGGGGCGGGAAGGGAACCAGTCACTCCGGTGCTTTTTGATGTGTTTTGTTTTATGTGTTTCCAGATGCTTTTTTCAGTTTTTCTTAACTGTACCGGGGTCCGCTGTGTTTTTGATGCCTTTTTCTGCGTTCTAGTAAAGTCCAGTGCAGGAAAAATGCAGCCTGTTCTACTTTTTTTTGGGGAACTGAAATGCCCTGGAACTGACTGCACTCATGTGAACTATGACATTGGAAGCCATATAACCTACTTTCCATGCAGACAAAAAAAAACAATCATGTCAATCCTGCTGCCGTTCGCAGATCAGCCCCTTGCTGCAGCCTGTAAACTTGTGACTTGCTACAAAGTTACAACATTGCAGTCTAATTACTGGGGGGGGGGGGTGGACTGAAGACACGCTTCCTCCTGCCTGCAGCAGACTGATGACATCATCTCAGCCTTGGCAAAGTCACTGGGCTGGAGCTTGAGGACAGCT
The DNA here is from genome assembly GCF_037356315.1 of Lithobates pipiens. NCBI lineage: Eukaryota > Metazoa > Chordata > Amphibia > Anura > Ranidae > Lithobates > Lithobates pipiens. The sequence continues at coordinate 7,371,824 of NW_027507789.1, read as the reverse complement.
ATTTATTAATAAAGGGTGGAGCTTTTCTGAAAAGTATACTTTCTGTATATATTGTAAAGCGCTGCATAAACTGTTGGCGCTATATAAAGCCTGTATAATAATAATAATCAGGAATTTATTCATGCAGACATCTGCAAAATTACTATCGGGCCCATATTACTGTACTGTAATTGTGTTGTCCCCCCTATACATTGTAAAGCGCTTCGTAAACTGTTGGCGCTATATAAATCGTGTATAATAATAATAATAATAATAAACACAAAGTATACAGAATAATATAATAAATGTCACTGGTTTTCTGATGACAATTCTCATAATATGAAGCGATTACAGATCTACCCCTTGATCATGTTATCTGTACTGTATACTGGATGAGCCTCCTCCGGTGGGGGTGGGGGTGGGGTCGGGGGAGGGGGCGCAGTGAAAGTTTGTTTTGGTTCTGATGCTGTAAATTCCAGTAACAGTCACAGGAAATCCCGAGTGCTTCCTATTCATACAGAGCGAAATACTTCATTCACGTGTATAAGAAGAGGATTGAAAAGCCACCGGAAGGGCGCACACCGCTCGCTCATCACTGGAGGAGGTGCAGAGCCACCGACACCACCGACTCCTATAGCACTACCATTCATTGGGATCCAGTTTGTAAAACTTTCTTCTGGCCGAGGTCCAAATCTCATATATGCGCTCTAAGACCCCTTTCACACCGGGGGGCACTTTTCAGGCATTTTAGAAATAAACGATATCGCCTGTAAAGCGCCTGCAAATCGCCTCTCAAGCCACCCCAGTGTGAAAGCCCGAGCCCTTTCACAGTGGGGCGGCGCTCTTACGGGACGAAAAAAAAAGGCCTGTAAGCAGCACCTTTGGGGCGGTGCGGGAGCGCTGTATACACCCCTCCTCCATCGCCCCTCCCATTGAAATGAATGGCCACCGCTGCCAAAGCGCCTGCAAAGTGCTACGGCAGCGCCACAACATGGGCGCTATTAACCCTCTTTTTGGCTGCTAGCGGGGAGGTTAAAAGCGCCCCCCTAGAGACTGAAAAGTGCCACTATAACAGAGGTAAAGCCCTGCTAAACTAGTAGTGCTTTACCGCTATCGCCGGCACCACCCCAGTGTGAAGCCCTCATTTACATCACAGTCCTAGTTTTACATCACAGTCCTCCCTGCACATCCCCGTCCCCCCTGCACATCCCCGTCCCCCCTGCACATCCCCGTCCCCCCTGCACATCACCGTCTCCCCTGCACATCACCGTCTCCCCTGCACATCACCGTCCCTCCTGCACATCACCGTCCCTCCTGCACATCACCGCCCCCCCCTGCACATCACCACCCCCCCCTGCACATCACCGTTCCCCCTGCACATCACCGTCCCCCTTGTACATCACAGTCCTCAGCCCCTCCCCCTTCACATCACAGTCCCTAATTTAAATCACAGCCCCCCCTGTATATCACCGTTCCCCCTGCACTTCACGGTGTACATCACCGTCCTTGGCCCAACCCCCCTTCAAAACCACAACCCCCTCCTTTACATCACAGTCCCTAATTTACATCACAGTCCTAGTTTTACATCACAGTCCGTCTTTTGCATCACGGTCCTCGTTTGTATCAAAGTCCCCCTTTTGCATCACAGTCCCCTTTTGCATCACCACCCCCCCTGTACATCACCGTCCCCCGCTGCACATCACCGCGCCCCTGCACATCACCATCCCCCCCGCACATCACAGTCCTCACTCCCTCCCCCCTTCACCTCACAACCCCCCCTTTATATCACAGTCCCTAATTTACATCACAGTCCCCCCCCTGTACATCACTGTCCTCAGACTCCCCCACCTTAATCACAATCCCCTCCTAAACCACTTCACATACGCCCTATAGCAGTTTCACTGACTACACATGATCCTGCACTTCCAGGTAGCGGGCACGAGTGCCTGTGCTTCATTTTGTGTCAGCGCGCATGTGCCGATGACATTGGCACATGCAAATACAGGGGATATCTCCTAAACCGTGCAGGTTTAGGAGATATCCTGGGTAGCAACAGGTAAGCCTCATTACAAGCCTCATTATAGGCTTACCTGTAGCACAAAGTGGTCTGTAAGGTTTTACAACCACTTAAAATGCCGCCCATCAGTGCTGCATATTAGTGCCTCCTCATCAGTGCCACCCATCAGTGCTTCCTATGAATGCCCATCATTACTGCGTATCAGTGCCTCCTATCAGTACTGCAGATCAGTGCTGCCTCATCAGTGCCTTCTCGTCAGTGCCCATCAACGCACATCAGTGAAGGAGAAAAATTACTTCTTTACGAAATTTTATGACAGAAAATAAGAAAAAAAATATATTATTTTAAAAAACGTTCGCTCTTTTTTTCACCAGAGGTGATTAAATACCACCAAAAGAAAGCTGTATCCGTCTCCAAAAAATGATAAAAATCTTGTTTGGGTACAGCGTCGCACGACCGCGCAATTGTCATTCAAAGGTCGACAGCGCTAAAAGCTGAACATTGATCTGGACGGGAAGGGGGGTGAAAGTGCCCGGTATTGAAGGGGTTACACTTCTATAGGTTTCTCACATGGCTCCATTTTCATCCGCGCATACATTCGGGATGAGGTAACCCCCGGCATAAGGGCTCCACTATTAATCCAACACTGACCGGATAAAGGGGAAAAAAATAAAAATAAATCTGACATCGTTTGTCTCCGACCATCCTAAAACCCCCTGACGTTCCGTCACTTCAATCAATCCTCAGCGTCTTAATGGGCCGATCGATCCTTTTAATCGTTCTTCTTGCAGAGTGACGGGAACACATGGCTCAGGTCCTTTCCCGCTCAGATTTAAGACTTACAAGCAAGCAGCTTCAAAGGCCCGGAGCCGGAGCGCAAAAAAAAAAAAAAAAAAAAACCCGCACCTGTCCATAACCTGGAACACTTAATCCGGGCGCCCTTTAATCGGGGATTGCAGCGGCCGGTCAGCGATAGGTAGGGTTGCATGTACCGGGTTTACAATGACTTTGGTGGGAAAACGATGACAAATTTGTAAGAGAATCAGAAAAGGCAGAAAATAATCTGTTTTATGAGCGCGGCGAAGGAAAAAAAAAAAAAAAACACAATAAATTACACGTCGGCAGAGAACATCTAAAGGATGGTTTTATGTACTTACACAGTCAAGAAATATTACCAGTCACAAGCTTAACCACTCAAGGACCGAGCCTATTCTACAGACTCTGCGTTTACAACTTAAAATCTTTTTTTTTGCTAGAAAATTACTTAGAACCCCCAAACATTAATTTTTTTTTCTAACACCCTAGAGAATAAAAATGGCGGTCGTTGCAATACTTTATGTCACACCGAATTTGCGCAGGGTTTTACAAAGTGCACTTTTTTTTTTTTTTTTTATAAAAAATGTTGAATTAAAAATTAGGATAAATAATAAATAAAATTTTTGGAATTAAAAAAATAAGATAACAGTAAGGTTAGCCCAATTTTTTAATTTTTTTTTAATAATGTGAAAGATAATGTTACGCCGAGTAAATTGATACCCAACACGTCACGCTTCAAAATTACGCCCCGCTCGTGGAATGGCGACAAACTGTTACCCTTAAAAAAATCTCCATAGGCGACGTTTAAAAATTTCTACAGTTTACCAGTTTTGAGTTACAGACTAAGCCCTTGTACACACGGTCGGAGATTCCGTCGGAATGTGTCCGATCGGAGCGTTTTGTCGGATATTCCGACTGTGCGTGGTCTGCATCGGACTGTTTCCGTCGGACCAAATTTTCAAACTTGCCGGAAATATTTTCCGACAAAATGCTCCGATCGTACATTCTCCGATCATGTGTAGAGAATTCCGATCGGACAAAGTGCCACGCATGCTCAGATCAAATTCCTACATCAAAGCTATTGGCTACTAGCCTGAACATAGTCCCATCGTAACGAAATAACGTCATCACGTTCTGAAAGATCGGATTTTCCAACAACTTTGTCCGACCCGTGTGTATGCAACAGTTTCGGACAAAATGCGTCGGACAAAATCCGACGGATTTGGTTGTCGGAATCTCCGACCGTGTGTACAAGGGCTTAGAGTTAGAATTATTGCTCTCGCTATAACGATCGCGGCGATACCTCACACGTGTGGGTTTGAACACCGTTTTCATATGCGGGCGCAGCTCGCGTATGCGTTCGCTTCTGCGCGCAAGCTCGGCGGGACGGGGTGCTTTAAGAAAAAAAAAAATGTCTTATTTATTTTACTTTTAATTTTGAATTGTCCTTTTAAAAAAAAATAAAAAATTGTGTCACTTTTATTCCTATTAAAGGAATGTAAACATCCCCTGTAATAGAAAAAAAGCATGACAGGACTTCTTAAATATGAGATCGGGGAAAGGGGGGGGGGGGGGGGGGGAGTGGTCAAAAAGACCTCACATCTCATATTTACACCAGTATTAATTGCGTCGACTAAAGGGACTAAAACATTTTAGTCGACTAAATTAATACTATTTTAGTCGACTAAATTAATACTATTTTAGTCTACTAAAATGCGACTAAAACTAAAACAACTGAGATGACTAAAATACGACTAAAACTAAAATGGAATTTTAGTCAAAAGACTAAAATGGGGACTATTATTATTATACAGGTTTTATATAGCGCCAACAGTTTGCTCAGTGCTTTACAACATGAGGGCAGACATTACAGTTACATTACAATTTGGTACAAGAGGAATCAGAGGGCCCTGCTCGTTAGAGCTTACAATCTAAAAACTAAAACTAAAATGCCAAAAGACTAAAACTAAATTGAAATTTGACGTCAAAATTAACACTGGTCTGTAGTGCTTGTTTATACCTCAATGCCATAAATAATAACGCCGCTCTTTCGACACGGCTTGATAGGATTTTTGCACATAAATAATAACAGATTCGATTTCTTTCACTCCAGCAGTACATAATGAGTTTGGAAATTGTATAGAAATGTTAACTAATGCATTATAATTAAATTACACCCATTCGATTTTAGACGACTAAAATGAGTTTTAGGCCCCTTTTTACACTGGGGCGTTGCAGGCGTCATTTTTAGCGGCGCTTTACAGTCGTTTTAGCGACGTATGCAGCCGCTAGCGGGGTGGTTTAAAACCCCGCTAGTGGCCGAAAAAGGGTTAAAACTGCCCGCAAAGCGCCGCTTTGCCAGCGGTATAGCCTTGCTGCCCCAATTGATTTCAATGGGTAGGAGCGGTTTAGGAGCGGTGAACACACTGCTCCAAAGATACGGCTAGTAGGACTTTTTTCACCGTCCTGCCAGCGCACCGCTCCAGTGTGAAAGCCCTCCGGCTTTCACGCTGGATTGAAAGGGGCCGGTTTTTTCAGGTGCTATTTTTAGCGTAGTATCGCCCGAAAACCGCCTCAGTGTGAAAGGGGCCTTAGTCGACTAAAATGTACTGGAGATTTAGTCGACTAAATACGACTAAAACTAAAACAATTGCAGAAGACTAAAATGGGACTAAAACTAAAAAGCTATTTTAGTCCTAAGACTAAGACTGAAACTAAATCAAAAATTGCTGGCAAAATTAACACTGCAATAAAAAATAAAAAAAGTAATTAAAAAAAAAAAAAAATTAAAAAATAAATTCCCCTTTAAGAGCATTGGGCGGAAGTGGCGTTTGATGTCGATTCCGCCCTCCAATGCTAGGGAGTCGGGCGGGGGGGGCGTCATTCCCTCACTCAGCATCCAGGCAGTGAGGGAAGAGGACGCGATCGTCTCCGGCGCTACCGATGGCTCCGGTAAGCAGCGTAGAGGACCGGAGTGCGGCAGGATGGGGGTGGGGTGGGGGGCCCTCTCCTGTCACCGATAAAAGTGATCTCGTGGCGAATCCGTCGGTAGAGACAGCTTTTATACTAAAGAGAAACGCACTTCGTTCCTAAAAATATCGAAGTCATGGCAGCTAGCTGCCGCTATAACAATGGTATTTAGCGCCAAAGTACCGACGTACGGGTACGGTGATTTGCGTGAAGTGGTTAACGTGGCTCTAAAGGCTGAAGGTTAAAAAATAAATAAAAAATGAAACATTCTGCGTGCAGTGTAAATCTTATGGAGGTCAAGTGGCTAATAAAAAAGTAGGATCCATAATCAATGAAAATTGGTATTATACAATAGATCACCAATTTTCCTATTGCGCCATTTGAAAATGAATCACATGCAGATGGTAAAAAAAAAAAAAACACACGTGGCGAGTTACGCAAAAAAGCCGGAACGTCTCTCCACAGAGGAAACGCACGACACAGGCGAAGCCATGAGCTATTTTTGATTTAGCAGTTTTGCAATAAGAGGATGCAGAGGATCTACTCATGAACTTGGCTGTGCGTCACTCTGAGGCGCGTGCTCATGGCCCCCGGGCCGCAGAGCTGACGTTCAGACGAGGTTCCTTCAGCCCCGAAGAACAATGAAACGCATTCAAACTCCTCACCTGTGTCAGGAGCTGCTCCGGAGTCAGGCTGTTGATCCATCGGGTGTATCGTTCCGTCGCCTCCTCCGGCTTCCGCCTCACCCGGCATCCAACGATCTTTTATAAAAAAAAAAAAAAGAAGACAATAAAAGATAAATATATATAAAAAAAAAAAAAAAAAAACACAACACCCCCACACAAACATTTAAAAAGAAGAATTCCAGGTTTGGCAATTTTTACAGTTACGTCGGTCAAGCTTTGATCAAAGGAACCGGAATGGAACCTCTGTAGCACCACGATCACCGCCATTATTCCTGGACCTGAGCGCCGTACTAATCTATGATGGTTGGACTTCATTTTGTTTAAGTTAAAATCCACCTTTACTTAAGAAAAAAAATAGAAATCATTTTTTTTTTTTTTTTTTTTTTTTAAGTATTTTAACTACTTGCTTACACTTTCGCCCTTTTCCTGCCCAGGCCAATTTTCGGCTTTCACTTTGAATGACAATTGCGTCGTCCATCATACAACGCTGTGCTCATATGAGATTTTTATCATTTTTTTCACACAAACAGAGCTTTCTTTTGGTGGTATTTAATCACTGCTGGGTTTTTAATTTTTGCTAAACAAAAAATAAATAAATAAAAAGACGAAAAATGTTGAAGAAAAAAAAAAGTTATATTTTTCATAGTTCGTTATAAAATTTTTCAAACAGGTGGCAGTGATGGGCACTGATCAGGAGGCACTGATAAGTGAATGAATGAATAACTTAAAGTGCTACAATGCGAACTGAATTGCCTCAAGGCGCTGGATTCGTCCTGTGTTGTTAAACTTCTTAAGTGGCACTGATGGGCACTGGTAGGTGACACTGATGGGCGGCACTGATAGGTGGCACAGATGAGGCGGACATTGGTGGGCACTGATGACGCTGCAATGATAGGTGGCACTGATGGGCACTGATGGTGACACTGATGGGCGGCACTGATAGGTGGCACTGATGAGGCGGACATTGGTGGGCACTGATGACACTGCACTGGTAGGTGACACTGATGGGCGGCACTGATAGGTGGCACAGATGAGGCGGACATTGGTGGGCACTGATGACGCTGCAATGATAGGTGGCACTGATGGGCACTGGTAGGTGACACTGATGGGCGGCACTGATAGGTGGCACTGATGAGGCGGACATTGGTGGGCACTGATGACGCTGCAATGATAGGTGACACTGATGGGCACTGGTAGGTGACACTGATAGGCAGCACTGATATGTGGCACTAATGATAAGGCACTGATGGGCATGGATTGGCAGCACTGATAGGTGGCACCAGGGGCGGACTGACCATTCGGGCATTAGGGCACTGCCCGAGGGCCCCATGACACTAATGGGTCCCATCAGGGTTGCCAGCCTCAATGAAACCAGGGACAGTATGTAAAAATCTGTGTTTTTAAAAAAATCCCAAGATTATAGCTGCCCCGCCTCTCCAGTATCTTTTCATTGTGTGTGTATATTGTATGTGTGTGTATATTGTATGTGTGTGTATACTGTATGTGTGTGTATACTGTGTGGCCCCATAATCTATTGCCTGGGGGCCCCATAATCTCCTCCTATTGCCCGGGGGCCCCATAATCTCCTCCTATTGCCCGAGGGCCCCATAATCTTTTCCTATTGCCCGGGGGCCCCATGAGTTGTCAGTCCGCTCCTGGGTGGCACTGATGGGCACTGCTTAGCAGTACACTGGTAAATGGCACCGGTGAACACTGGCAGGTGGCACTCGTGGCTCTCCGTTTTTGGGACCAATGTCCCATTTGCACAAGCTGGTAATCTGCCGCTTTTTTCTCCGAACGCTGTCAGCACGAGGAAAAAATAGGCTGATTACCGACTTCTGGTTTACATCACGCGATCCTCTGTCATTGGCTGACAGCTGATCACGTGGTAAAGGGACGGGATCAGGCCCTTACTCCGATCTGTGATGAGCCAAATCACAAGAACTCGCTGGTCACAGAGCATGCCGCCCGTGCCCCGCAGGGATGCCCTCCCAGCAATTTAGGCCTGCGCTGTAGCCATCTTTCGGCTATAGCGTGGGCGGGAAGAGGTTAAAGTAGAACTGAAAGAAAAACTTTTTTTTTCCATTTTGCATGGAGTAAGGGAGGGTTATAATCCCTGTAAGGTTTATTTTTTTGTAATTTATGTCCCATTAGATAGAGTTCTCTTCACTTCCTGTCCTACAGCCAAAACAGGAAGTGAGAGGAAATTCCTCTAAAGCAGTGGTCTCCAAACTGCAGCCCGTGGGCCAAACGTGGACTTTTGCTTCCCTTTATGCGGACCTTGGAGCACTATTCTTCCCACTGACACCAATGATGGGGAATTATTCCTCCCACTGACACCAATGATGGAGCACTATTCCTCCCACTGACACCAATGATGGGGCACTATTCCTCCCACTGACACCAATGATGGGGAATTATTCCTCCCACTGATACCAATGATGGAGCACTATTCCTCCCACTGACACCAATGATGGGGCACTATTCCTCCCACTGACACCAATGATGGGGCACTATTCCTCCCACTGACACCAATGATGGAGCACTATTCCTCCCACTGATACCAATGATGGAGCACTATTCCTCCCGCTGACACCAATGATGGAGCACTATTCCTCCCGCTGACACCAATGATGGGGAATTATTCCTCCCACTGATACCAATGATGGAGCACTATTCCTCCCGCTGACACCAATGATGGGGCACTATTCCTCCCACTGACACCAATGATGGAGCACTATTCCTCCCACTGACACCAATGATGGGGAATTATTCCTCCCACTGATACCAATGATGGAGCACTATTCCTCCCACTGACACCAATGATGGGGCACTATTCCTCCCACTGACACCAATGATAGGGAATTATTCCTCCCACTGACACCAATGATGGGGCACTATTCCTCCCACTGACACCAATGATGGAGCACTATTCCTCCCACTGACACCAATGATGGGGCACTATTCCTCCCACTGACACCAATGATGGGGCACTATTCCTCCCACTGACACCAATGATGGGGCACTATTCCTCCCACTGACACCAATGATGGGGCACTATTCCTCCCACTGATACCAATGATGGGGCACTATTCCCCCCACTGATACCAACGATGGGGCACTAATTCTCCTATTGACAACAATGATGGGGCACTATTCCTCCTATTAGCACCAATGATGAGGCACTATTCCTCCCACTGATACCAATGATGGGGCACTATTCCTCCTACTGACACCAATGATGAGGTGCTATTCCTCCCACTGACACCAATGATGGGGCACTATTCCTCCCACTGACACCAATGATGGAGCACTATTCCTCCCACTGATACCAATGATGGAGCACTATTCCTCCCACTGATACCAATGATGGGGCACTATTCCTCCCACTGATACCAATGATGGGGCACTATTCCCCCCACTGATACCAACGATGGGGCACTAATTCTCCTATTGACAACAATGATGGGGCACTATTCCTCCTATTAGCACCAATGATGAGGCACTATTCCTCCCACTGATACCAATGATGGGGCACTATTCCTCCTACTGACACCAATGATGAGGTGCTATTCCTCCCACTGACACCAATGATGGGGCACTATTCCTCCCACTGACACCAATGATGGGGCACTATTCCTCCCACTGACACCAATGATGGGGCACTATTCCTCCCACTGACACCAATGATGGGGCACTATTCCTCCCACTGACACCAATGATGGGGCACTATTCCTCCCACTGACACCAATGATGGGGCACTAATCCTCCTATTGACAACAATGATGGGGCTCTATTCCCCCCACTGATACCAATGAGGGGGCACCAATTCTCCTGTTGACAATGATGGGGCACTATTCCTCCCACTGATACCAATTGTAAGACACTATTTTTCCTACTGACACCAACCATGGGGCACTATTCCTCCTACTGACACCAATGATGGGGCACTATTCCTCCCACTGATTCCAATGATGGGGCACTATTCCCCCCACTGATACCAACGATGGGGCACTAATTCTCCTATTGACAACAATGATGGGGCACTATTCCTCCTATTAGCACCAATGATGAGGCACTATTCCTCCCACTGACACCAATGATGAGGTGCTATTCCTCCCACTGACACCAATGATTGGGCACTATTTCTCCCACTGACACCAATGATGGGGCACTATTCATCCCACTGACACCAATAATGGGGCACTATTTCTCCCACTGACACCAATGATGGGGCACTATTTCTCCCACTGACACCAATGATGAGGTGCTATTTCTCCCACTGACAGCAATGATGAGGTGCTATTCCTATTCACTGCACAGATCTGGAAGAAATACACAAAGCTCACCGAGATCCGAGAAGAAGACACGTGATGAATGGATTTAGAGAATATTTACTTATCCCCTGAAGTTCCGTTTTTTGTTTTTTTTTGTTTGTTTTGTTTTTATTATAGTTACATCACTGCCATCAACACAGCAACACTCAAAAACACATTTCTACACAAGACGAAGACATCCTCATGACACACGGGAAATTACAAAAGTGTTGCAATAATATTTAAAGTGCTGACGCGGGTATGCGAGTTTCCCCCGGGGAGGGGTCAGAGTGCACAATTCAGCCACAGAAGCGCTCCTCGCCTTACAGACTAATAACCTCCCATTCGCCGATGTTTGGAGGCAAGAAGAGCCGTTACATAAATATACCGCAGATTGGAGCTGTTAGGACGGAGACTATCCAATCACAGAGAGCCAACACATTTCATGGAAATACATTTCCACTTGAATACACAATGAACACCTGGCCCGGTGTTAATGCCATAAAGGGGCTCATTCACACCGCGCAGCGTGCGCTAATCTGTGCATAGAACCTGCGGCCGTGCATTCCCAACACCCCGCCCAACCATGCAACTCGCCCTACTTTCCTTGCAGCACACTTAGGGGGAAATTTACTAAAACTGTTCCATAGTACAGGCGTTCAATTAATCTTTGACAATAAAACTCATAAGCGGATTGGTTACTATGCACAACTAGACGTGTGCAATTCGTTTCGGTCCAAATGTAAATGAAGACAAATTTTGGGTTATTTGGAGATTCGGATGCATCTGAATCTCTGAATGAAATAGTAATGAATTTAGCTGAAATTCGATTCATTTAATTTAAAAGTTTTCTAACGGATTCAACATTTTCGCAACGATTCGATTCGAATTCCGTGAAGAATAGCTGGTTGTTAGGGAGCTGGAAGTCGGCCCGCCATGTCCTTAACAACCAACGACTCATCAGCTGTCAGTTGAAAAGAATCCTGGCGACTCGTCAGCTGAAAAGAATGCCGGCGACTCATCAGCTGTCAGCTGAAAAGAATGCCGGCGACTCATCAGCTGTCAGCTGAAAAGAATGGCAGTGACTCATCAGCTGTCAGCTGAAAAGCATGCCGGTGACTCATCAGCTGTCAGCTGAAAAGAATGCCGGCGACTCATCAGCTGTCAGCTGAAAAGAATGCCGGCGACTCATCAGCTGTCAGCTGAAAAGCATGCCGGTGACTCATCAGCTGTCAGCTGAAAAGAATGCCGGCGACTCATCAGCTGTCAGCTGAAAAGAATGCCGGCGACTCATCAGCTGTCAGCTGAAAAGCATGCCGGTGACTCATCAGCTGTCAGCTGAAAAGAATGCCAGCAATAGAAAATTCTGGGAAAAAAAAAAAAGAAACTGCGTAGGAGCTCCCCTTCCCCCCAATCCATAACCAGGCCCTTTGGGTCTGGTATGGATTTTAAGGGGAACCCAACGCCAAGAAAAAAGGTAAATAAATGGCGTGGGGTAGGTACCCCCCAATATTAATACCAGACCCTTATCCGAGCATGCAGCCCAAGAAAGGGGGGACGAGCAAGAGCACCCCCCCCCCCCCGAACCATACCAAGCCACATACCCTCAACATGGGGGAGTGCTTTAGGGCAGGCAGGCTCTGCCCACCCCAAAGCACCTTGTCCCCATGTTGATGAGGACAAAGACCTCTTCCCCACAACCCTAGGCTGTGGTTTGTTGGGGTCTGAGGGGGAGGACTTATCACAATCTGGAAGCCCCCAGATCCTGCCCCCCCGCCCACGTGAATGAGTATGGCCTACCCATTCACCAAAAACAAAGTGTAAACAGTGAATAAACAAAGTGAAACAGTTTTTGACAGTTCCTTTATTAAAAAAAAAATCTAAAACAATGGCGGTGCATCATCACATATGGTGACCCATAACATTTCGCTACCTGCTGGAGTGCGCATGCGCGACGCCGCCATATGCGTTCCAACACTTTTACGATAAAACAGCACATTAAAACCGTTAGACAGTGACCACCCCCCCCCCCCCCCCCATCAAATCATTCTCTGAAGCTATTACCTTTTGTACCACCAGCCCCTCCCTTTAGAATGTAAGCTCTACGAGCCGGGCCCTCCTGTACCTTTTGTATTGAACTGTACTGTAATTGTGTTGTCCCCCCCTATACATTGTAAAGCGCCGCGTAAACTGTTGGCTCTATATAAATCGTGTATAATAATAATAGTGTGACGGAACTGACATTGAACCGTTATTATGTGGCTCCGCCCCTAAGTCCGGGTTCAAGCCCCACCATCCAAGTGGACATAGAGTCAGAATATAATTATGCCGAGCAAAGCAGGGCCGTGCCCGAAGCGTGGCGAGCGAAGCAAGCCCACGAGGGGCCCTGTTGCAAAGTGGTGTCTTCAATCAATAATTATACAGAAAAAGCGCTTGTCTGTAACGTCACTTCCGTGACATTATCTGACGGTTTCACTGCTCCGTATTGTCGTAAAAACTTTTGGAACGCGTATGGGTAACTTACGTAATTTCTCAGTGGAACGTCACTTCCGTAGCAAAATGTGATGTGACACCCTATCATTGGCGTCACTGGGAGGAACAGTGCCCCATTATTGGTGTTAATGGGAGGAATAGTCCCCCAAAAGGCAATATAAAGGGCTGCATCTGGCCCCCGGGCCGGAGTTTGGTGACCCCCTGGTGTAGAGCAGATCGCCTTGTTTTTGCATTGGGCAATTGCTGCTGGTGTGAATGGGCCCATGTTGCTTCGGGTCTCAAACCATCTAGTGAAAGAGACTGGAGTCCATGTATAAAGTGTCCAACCAAAGGACCCTGTCACAAATATAGGTACATGTGTGTGTCAATCTTTAGAACAGCCCATTTAATGGGCCTCCCCATTGAACGGTTACCTTCCACGAGAGAAGACTGAACAAAATACAAAACAACGAACGATATAAAAAAATACTCAGACATCTTGCAAAAAAAAAACTATTTGGTCCAACGCAAGTAAAACCATCACAACATGTATGTCGTTAGGTCACATTGCTTCAGAGTGAGCAGAAACATTTCAAAAATGTTCCTTTGTTTGCTACATTTAGATTGCCCTTTCCTTACAATAAGCAGTGGAAAGTATTCTGCCTTGGTGTAAATTATGTTAAAGCCCAAAAATCCTAGGGGTGGAGGAATAAACTGTAGTACTTGGCTTATTCCTTACTCCGACAAGCTCTGGCCCTCACCTCTTCTCTGCACGGAGGGCAGGTCCTCGTCATCCTCACAAACAACGCAGGACTATTGGTTATGGATCTTATGAGATGACAGAGTGTGACTGCTGGCCCGAGAACCAGGGGGGAACTTAAGGGCAACTGTTGTAGAAAATGAAAGAATCCTGCCAGAGCGAGGAATAAAGTATTACAGCTTATTACAGGCAAACAGCTAGAGGGATCCAAGGCCCGAGGACACAAAGGGGCCACGCCAGTGGAACTAGAGCGCCCCGATAGCATTTGAGGAGGTGCTCCACATAGCATCTGGGTCTTCCAGAGAAGCTGCCCGGCTGCCTACACACTGGTTCTGAGACTCACCTGGCTGTAGATCGCCTGTCCGGCTACCTCTATCTCATCAGGTGCGGCCTTTTTTGAGATGCCGAGGAACTTTTCTTTCTTGGCCATGTGCTCCCAGGCAACCTGCAACTGAGCATGATGAGTATATGGGCACTCCACTCCGCTTTATTGCTCCCTTTTCCCCCCCAGGTACTTTTAAAGCACCTATGTAATGATATAAATGGAAGTCAAATAATTATCTGCAAAGAATCGGAAATCAATGTTTTGTTGAACAATGAAATCAATACTTTGATGGTATCTAAACAATATCCCTCTCAGTGAAGTCCAGCGTAGCTCTGGTAACACAGGCAAACGGCTAGAGGAATCCAGGGTCCGAAGACGCAGGGAGCCACCCCAATGGAACTAAAGTACTGTGGTAGCAATTGAGGGGGTGCTCCACATAGTATCTGGGTCTTACAGAGAAGCTACCCAGCAACCTGCAAACCGGTTCTGAGAGTGGACAGCCACTCACCCGGCTGCAGATCACCTGACCAAGCTACCTCTATCTCATCAGGTGCAGACTTTTTTGAGATGCTGAGGAACTTTTCTTTCTTGGCCATGTGCTCCCAGGAACCCAGCCTGCAACTGAGCATGATGAGTATATGGGCACGCCACTAAACAACATCCCTCTCATTGAAGTTCAGGGTAGCTCTGGTAACACAGGCAAACGGATAGAGGGATCCAGGGTCCGAAGACATAGCGGGCCACCCCAATGGAACTAGATCACCTGACCAAGCTATCTCTAGCTCATCAGGTGTGGCCTGCTTTGAGGTGCTGAATAGCTTATCTTCCCTGGGCAGGTGCAGGAACCCAGCCTGTAACTGAGCAAGTACTTCAAGTGTACTTCAGCACACTTTATTGCTCCCTTTTTCCCCATGTATGTGTTGAAGCACCTATATAATGATAGAGATCAAATAATTGGATGCAAAGATTTTCCATAAAAACACTGAAATATCTTTGTTTAGTAGAATACATTCAATGCCTCCTAACAAAACCTGATTATTGGCAGTGTATCACTGCAGAATATGAACACCTCTGCACAAACATATTAGTACATAACACATGCCTCCAAATTTCTAAATTGCAGAATACATTAGCAAAATCACAGATCTTTGCATTCATAAAGCAAAAAAAAATAAAAATTAGACTGTCGTTATATCTGCCAAAGCGGAAATCTAAGAATAGCCAATTAGAGCCTAAATCAGCTAATTTGTACTGAATCCCTAGTGCTGAGGGGGGTCCCAAATAAGACCCTACTATTTCTCTTGGGGTTTTGTCCAAGGGCGTTGAATTGTGCGGTTGAGAAAACATTCGGGGTGCTGGTTACACATATATAATTTAGTCTATATATCCATAAAAATTTAACAAGGAACACCCAAAGCAAAATTGCCTAATGTCAATGTCAGCTTCCTTCCCATTTCTAAGTAGCATTTCTCCTTCTACACAGAACCAAGCCTAAAAAACATTTAGAAATTATTCCCCAATTTGTACATATGTATACCAAGAGCTAGGTCAAAGGATGTAGAGAAGCCTTTCTCCACCAGGGTTCCTCCAGAGGTTGCTAGGGGTTCCTTGAGAAATGAACAATTCTTACAATTCTTGCCTCCCAGATACGCAACTACTAACAACAATGATCTTTTTTAGCCACCTGTAAGGGCAACATACTTGCCAGTGCCACTGACCGCCAAAGTAAGCAGAATTCTTCCGACTAGCCCCCAAGTGTAATGAGGTCCTTCTCCCGCTGACCACTGATGTAGGAGGATCCCCCACCCGATCGTAAGTCTTAGCCCTTGTACACACGGTCGGAGAATCCATCGGAATGTGTCCTATCGGACCGTGTTGTCGGATAATCCGACTGTGT
This sequence comes from Lithobates pipiens, assembly GCF_037356315.1. NCBI lineage: Eukaryota > Metazoa > Chordata > Amphibia > Anura > Ranidae > Lithobates > Lithobates pipiens. The sequence goes on along the minus strand of NW_027507789.1, from coordinate 7,355,586 downwards.
GTGGTATGCATCGGACTGACAAACTGGTCCGATCGGACATACTCCAATCATGTGTAGAGAATTTTGATCGGACCAAGTGCCACGCATACTCAGATCAAATTCCTACAGCAAAGTTATTGGCTACTAGCCTGAATGTAGTCCCATCGTAACGAAATTACGTCATCACGTTCTGAAAGATCGGATTTTTCGACAACTTTGTCCGACCGTGTGTATGCAACAGTTTCGGACAAGATCCGACGGACAAAATCCGACGGATTTGGTTGTCGAAATCTCCGACCGTGTGTACAGGGGCTTAGAGGGACCTCTCCCCCGATGAAAGAGGGTCTTTCTCCACTGAACATCAGTCTAATGGGCGCCTCTCCCACTGACCACCAAAGTAAGAAGGACTTTTCCCACTGACCATCAGTGTAAATGAGGCCCTTCTCCCACTGACGACCAATGTGGAGAGGCTCCTTCTCCACCAACCACCAGTCTAAAAGGCACCTCTCCCACTGACCATTAAAGTACCATCAAAGACCATCAGTATAATGAGGCCTTTCTCCTACCAACCACCAATGGGGAAAGGTTCCTTGTGGGGCACCTTACCCACTGACCACCAAAGTGTTCTTTAGCCACGGACTACTATTATAAGGGGGTCCTTCTCCATCTACTGCCAGCATTAAAGGGTCCTTCTGCACCGAACCCTGGTGTAAGGGAGCTTCTCTCCCACTGACCGCCAGTGTAATGGGCTCCTACCCACTGACCACCGGTCTCTGCCACAGACTTGTGAGATACACTTGAGCGTTACTGAAGGATGTGGACAAATTTAAAGAACTGACATACGGTACCAGGTTCTCTCAGCCAATCCAGTGATACCGTATAAGTGTTGATCCAGGTTGCCCCTTCAACTAAGCCTCCTTCAGAGAAACCAGCCTTGCGCACGGTCTTCTCCTGAATGAGTCCTCCTCTGGGGATCTTCAGTTGCTGAGCCTCTCCCTTCAGATGAGACGGCACCGGACCACCCTTGGATCAGTAGGCCCCGAAATCCACTCGGGCCTGTCCCCTCAGTTGCGTCGCCTCGGGCTAGCCAGCTCCGAGACTCAGGATGCATAGTTCCGCACCCCAGGCCAGGAGGGCCTTGGGGCTGGGTCAGGAGGACCACCAGAACCAAACAGACAGAAAATAATCGCACAAGACCCCACCAATGAGGAGTCGGTACCTTAAATACCACCCCCAGAATGCACAGCAGGAAAACACTTCCACTGGGCTGGTTTCCGAGAGAATAGTGGCATTCAATGCACCCAGCTAGACTGGGTTTCTACTCTTGCCGGCGGTGACAGCGACACCTGCGGTCAAGGAGAACCCAGTGCAACCCAGCTAGACTGGTACTGAAACCAGAAATTTAGAGAAATAGTCCATAAACCCAACTGTGGCTTCAGGCAAATTAACTTTTCAAAAACCATAGCGCCTGCTAGTCAGGAGCCAGCGCTACATAAGGAAAGCTCCAGACTGACCGCTTGCATTGAAAATATCTTTTATTTGTTGTCGCAATAAATTTAAAGCCAGGGGTACACAGGGGCATGTATGTGCAACACCTGAGAACTACTGAAAAAAAAGAGCGAAGGTGAAACGGGAAAAGAAAATATTGCAACAGCCAATGGAAATGCTTAGAATAGAACAGAATTCTAAAACGCGTGTTGATGGTTTGGACAGATCACTCAGCCGCAGACTGAAAACAGCAGCTGGACCACCACCTGTATCCATTTCAAAGCCGATTCACATTTCTTGCAATAATCTGAAGGAAAGTCTAAAGTTAAACCACATCGTGGCCAGGCTCCAATATACGAGTCATTAAGAGCTGTCCCAATGCTGCACAGTGTTTGCGTAGGGATCCAGGGACCACTTTGTATTGGAATATGGTATCATATCACATGGAGACATAACATAGCATAATAACATAGTCATTAGCACATCAAAAGTAGACATTTCAGTTGCTTTACAAGTCTGCAGGAATAACCTCCTGATAGGTCACAATATACGGCAACAGCATTATTTTTCAGAAAAGCTTTACCTTTTATTATTAAATGCCATCCTTGGGCTCTAGCTCTGCATGTTCAGTTGTGCCGTGTCCGGGCCGGGTGAGGTTTCCCGTGTTGAGTCAAATTAAGCCACAGGCTCCACTCCTGGTGGTGGCCTTCCATCAATTCCTTTAAGTTTCAGCTTTGCAACCATACTCCCCCCGGAATCCAAAGACTTTGGTTTCCCGGAAGCTGCTCGGCGGGTCATGGGAAGAACGCCATACCCCGGGCAGAATTTAGTATTTCTTGGGCATTTTTCAGAGAATATGAACGATAACACAAAAACTTTTCTTTCACTCATGGTTAGTGTTTGGCTGAAGCCATTTATTATCAATCACCTGTGTTTACTCTTTTTAATTCATAATGGCAACAGAAAATACCCAAATGACCCGGATCAAAAGTTTATATACCCTGGTGATTTTGGCCTGATAAGATGCCCACAAGTTGACACCATGGGGTTTGAATGGCTATTAAAGGTAACCATCCTCCCCTGTGATCTGTTTGCTTGTAATTAGTGTGTGTGTATAAAAGGTCAATGAGTTTCTGGACTCCTGACAGACCCTTGCATCTTCCATCCAGTGCTGCACTGACGTTTCTGGATTCCGAGTCATGGGGAAAGCAAAATAATTGTCAAAGGATTTGCGGGAAAAGGTAGTTGAACTGTTTAAAACAGGAAAGGGATATAAAAAAGATATCCAAGGAATAGAGAATGCCAATCAGCAGTGTTCAAGCTCTAATCAAGAAGTGGAAAATGAGGGGTTTCCATTCAAACCAAACCACGGTCAGGTAGACCAACTAAAATTTCAGCCACAACTGCCAGGAAAATTGATGGGGATGCAAAGAAAAACCCACAAATAACTTCAGGTGAAATACAGGACTCTCTGAAAACATGTGTTGTGGCTGTTTCAAGATGCACAATAAGGAGGAACTTGAAGAAAGATGGGCTGCGTGGTCGAGTCGCCAGAAGAAAGCCATTACTATGTAAATGCCATAAAGTATCCCACTTAGAATACACCAAACAGCACAGAGACAAGCCTCAAACCTTCTGCCACAAAGTCATTTGGAGTGATGAGACCAAAATTTAGCTTTTTGGCCACAACCATAAACACTACATTTGGAGAGGAGTCAACAAGGCCTATGGTGAAAGGTCCACTATTCCTACTGTGAAACACGGAGGTGGATCGCTGATGTTTTGGGGATGTGTGAGCTACAAAAGGCACAGGAAATCTGGTCAAACTTGTTGGCAAGATGAATGCAGTATGTTATAAAAAAATACTGGAGGAACATTTGCATTCATCAGCCAGGAAGCTGCGCATGGGACATACTTGGACATTCCAAGATGACAATGATCCAAAACACAAGGCCAAGTGGACCTGTCATTGGCTACAGCAGAATAAAGTGAAGGTTCTGGAGCGGCCATCTCAGTCTCCTGACCTCAATATCATTGAGCCACTCTGGGGAGATCTCAAACGTGCCGTTCATGCAAGACAGCCCAAGAATTTACAGGAACCGGAGGCTTTGTGCCAAGAGGAATGGGCAGTTTTACCTTCTGAGAAGATAAAGAGCCTCATCCACAAATACCACAAAAGACTTCAAGATCTTATTGATGTTAAAGGGGGCAATACACGGTATTAAGAACTGGGGTATGTAAACTTTTGATCAGGGTCATTTGGGTAGTTTCTGCCATTATGATTTAAAAAGTGTAAACACAGCTGATTGATAATTGCCAAACACTGACCATGAGTGAAAGAAAAGTTTGTGTGTTATCATTCATATTCTCTGAAAAATGGCCAAGAAATCATAAATTCTGCCAGGGTATGTAAACTTATGAGCACAACTGCATACAATTTATTATATAATGGATCCTGTATGTATACAATGCATTATATATTGGATCCTGTATGTATACAATGTATTATATATTGGATCCTGTATGTATACAATGTTATTATATAATGGGTCCTGTATGTATACAATGTTATTATATAATGGGTCCTGTATGTATACAATGTATTATATATTGGATCCTGTATGTATACAATGTATTATATATTGGATCCTGTATGTATACAATGTATTATATATTGGATCCTGTATGTATACAATGTATTATATATTGGATCCTGTATGTATACAATGTATTATATATTGGATCCTGTATGTATACAATGTATTATATAATGGATCCTGTATGTATACAATGTAACTTTTTCTCAATTCAAAGGGAGAAAACAGCTATACTGTGACTGATCATTGTGATAGCCAATCACAGGCTATCACAGCAAGTCTGCATGAATAAAGTCCTGATATGTTACAATATACGGCAAGAGCATTATTTTTCAGAAAAGCTCCACCTTTAATTATTAAAAGCAATCCTTTGGCTCTAGTTAGTCACGGTGCCTAGGCTGAGATAATTTTGGATAGGCCCAGTGCCCAGAAAACTACAACTTGGATCTATGGGTCATAAGACATTTATATAAAAATGAAAAACATGTACATTAGGCCAACGTGTTTCAGGGGAATGAACTCCCCCTTCTTCAGGCCTGTTGCTGCATGCTATTGGAAGGAAATGGTTCTCAAATGATATTATTGATTATGATGTTTTGGCAGAGTGCTGGCTAGGGTTCCAGAGGCACTCTGCCATTCTGCTTTCTGAAATAGTGTAACCAATATATAATTTTGAGAACCATTCCCAAACAATAGCATGCAGCAACAGCCCTGAAGAAGGGGGACATCATTGCCCTGAAACATGTTGGCTTGATGTACATGTTTATACCATTAATAAACTTCTTATTAAATAAATATATATATATATATATATAATGTTGCAATTTCCTAGACACTGGGCACCCCTTCTATCCTACCCAAGACGTCTCGCTGAAATTACCATAAGGCCGTATCAGAAAGGTAGCAGCCCAAGCTCCCTAGAGGGTCCACCCACCACCACCATCCACTGTTGGGCTCGACTTACTGGAAGGGACCTCTTCCTCTTTGCCCACACACAATCACTCACCCACGACCATCGACTGGTCCAGTCAGTCCTACGTGGTATCCACCACAAACTAGGATGAGAGGATGTCATCAGTCCACTGCAGGCAAGAACTGTACAAGCACCAGGGTTTTCAGGACTCAGTCTTACGGCGCATACACGCGATCTGACTTTCCGGCAAAACAAAATCGTGGATTATTTTTTTCGAAGTTTGTTGGCTCAAACATGTCTTGCATACAGACGACCACACAAATGTTGGCCAACAATTACGAACGTGGGAACGCGGTGACGTACAAGACGCACGACGTGTCCCGAGAAAAAGGAAGTCCAATAGCCAGTGCGGCTCCTTCTGCTCGATTCTGAGCATGCGTGAACTTTTGTGTACACACGATTGGCCGGAAGATTTGAGAACCTGCTAGCAAACATTTGTTGGCGGAAAGCCCGACAGTAAATGTTCGATGGAGCGTACACACGGTCGGTCGGACTTTCCGACAACAAGCTCACGTCCAACATTTCCCGTTGGAAAATCCGACCGTGTGTACGGGGCTTTAGTCTCAGTCCAGGAAGTAGATAAGAGTGACCCCGAATGATGACCGAACAAATATGGCGCCATCTTTCTGAACAGAAAGGCAGATAGAAGGCATTGTCCAGGGGAGTACTGTGATTTCTGTGTAGAGTAATAAATAACCGGAATGGATATACTGATGCATTACTTATGTTGCACTTAAGTAAAAAAAATCTATATTAATAGCAGATCCACCTGCAAACTGCGCAGCACATTCCGACTCCCTGCCATAAATTTTGTCTTAAGCGTTGCCATTGTGCCTCATAAGCAAAAAAATGCATTTAATCACTCTTCTAACAATGCTGCACAGAGGGGCCCCTGACAAGTACAGTGACTATAATTTAGACAAGTGTGTAAAAGAGTTGTCAGAAAGATCCAGCTGGAGCCGAGGTATTGGTGGACTGATGTCCAAAAGGGTGGGAAGTAACTGATCTGCACCATATTACCAAAAGTATTGGGACACCTGCCTTTACACGCACATGAACTTTAATGGCATCCCAGTCTTAGTCCGTAGGGTTCAATATTGTGTTGACCCCACCCTTTGCAGCTATAATAATTAATCGCTTAAGCCATGGAAAAATTTGCCCCCAGGACATTTTTTGCGGTACGGCACTGAGTCGCTTTAACTGACAATTGCGCGGTCATGCGATGTCGTACCCAAACAAAATTGACGTCCTTATTTTCCCACAAATAGAGCTTTCTTTTGGGGCTATTTTATCACCTGTGCGTTTTTTTTTTTGCGCTATAAACAAAAAAGCAAGCGACAAGGGGTATATTTTTGGTATTTTTATATATTTTTTTTTACTAGTAATTGCGGCGATCTGCAATTTTTATCAGGACTGCGACATTGCGGCAGAAAGATCAGACACTTAAAAAATAAAAATAAATAAATAAAAATAAATAAAAATAAATACTGATTACTATATAAAGCTCACTGGCATGGAAGGAGTTAACACTAGGGGTCGATGAAGGGGCTAAATGTGTTACCTAGGGAGTGCTTCTAACTGTGGGGGGGAGGATTGGACTGCCTGGAGGAGGAGACCGATCGTTGCTAAGTAGGGATGAGACATTGCCCGATCTCTGCAGCCGCACATCGGGGCAATGTCTCACTGCCTGTGATTAGCGCAGCGCTGCTCCGACTTCCTGGTGGGCTCTGCTCCATGCGAACACGCCTGAGCTCATCCCTACTCCTAAGCATTAGGAACAACTGAGCAGTCTCCTCACCCCTGACATAACGGAGATCTGTCTATTTACATTGATAGACCTACGTTCTGTCTCTCTCAGGAGCTATCGCGGGGGACCAGCGGAACATCACGACCGCCCGGCACACACATCGGCTCCGTCGACACGCACGCCCCCCTAGTGCTCTTAAAAGTGGCCGACGTACAGCTACGACGGCTCGCCCAGGGGAGCCAACCTGCTTCAGCTGGTCGGTAACCAATTAAGGCAGAAGTACGGGGAAAGCTTTTTGGCTGTACTTCTCCAGTGGATCACAGGAGTGCAGTTTGTTTTGCACTCCTGCGACCCGTTTTCAGCAGACAGAGGGCTGAAGTTCGCTGTCTGCTGATGCCATAGATTCGGTCCAGGCTCAGCGTCATCATGATCACAGAGTCGAGATCCACCTGGATCTCTGAACCAGTGTTCTGCCAAAAACTGTCCCCCCCCCCCATCGGATAGTGTCCGCCCCGTACTGCGCAGGCGCAGCGCTTGTGCAGTATGGAGGACAAGGAGACTCGGAAAGTCTCCGAAGATGAATGGCGCCTGCGCACTTGCTAGTACCTTCTCCCCTGAGCCCAGGTTTAAGCCCCACCATGCAAGCGGACATACGGTAGCACTTAGTAACAGGGGCGCTCGCCACGCTTCGGGCATGGCCTCACTTCGCTCTGCAATTTTTTATTCTAACTCTATGTCCACTTGGATGGTGGGGCTTGAACCTGGACTCACAGCGCAGGCGCCGTTCATCTTCGGCGTCTCCTTGTCTTCCGTACTGCGCAAGCGCAGTACAGGGAGGACACTATCCGACGGGGGACAGTATTCGACACAACACAGGCACCCAGCTCAGCGAGACCCCGAGAGCCTGAGCTGACCATCTCCCGTCCCCTCCACAGCTCAGCGCTCCAATGAGAACAGAAGGGCGGAGCAGAGAGCCGGTGAATGACAGTCACCGGCTCTCCGTTAGGGAAGCTGTGAGAATTGAGCAATTGTGGTGTTCGATCGCTCAGCGCTAAGGCGCTGGAAGACAAATGCAGCATCGAGTCGATGCTGCATCCACCTAAGTATGAATCAAACAAAAACCCATACTTCTATTTTACTTATTAATAATAATAAAAAAAGGAATAAAAGCGAAAGGAAAAGCTAAAAAAAAAAGCTGAAATACCCAACAAATGATGCAACAAATTATAGTTTTCTGCATTGGCTAATAAAAAAAAACGCCAAAGCTCAAAAACTCTGTATAAAATGGTCACGCATAAAAATGTGCCAAAATTGTGCAGAAAAACGTGAAAAAAAAAAAGTGCCGTAAAAATGCTCACAAACGCTACACTCACAAGTGTGAATGCAGCCTGATACGGCTTCAGTGCCAGAGAGTGTAAAAGTCCTATCAGAGTTGGACTCCAAAGTCGCACTGAAAAAAAAAATCGCTCGACTTTGTTGTCGGCTGCTGTGAACGGAGCCTAAACCATTACTAGAGCAATTGTACAGAAAGAAGAATGTGCAAAAAAATAAAATAAACCCAAACATAGAGGCCTGTGCCACAGAACTTCATAAATGTAGAACCAGAATTCATTCCGAATTAAACATTTTCAAGCACAGCCAATGGCAAAAAATAAAAAAAAAACAAAAACAAAATGTAAAAGCGGCGACTCCTTAAAGGGCCGTTTATCGCTCCTCTGGATTTATAGTATGCATGGTGATGAGCTAATAATCCCCGCTAATTGCGACGGACAAAAATAAACAAGTTGCTTTTACCAGCAGCCCCAGCAAAAAAAACGTTTTTAATTATATTATTGTTTTGGTCCCCTTTCAGAAGATTTTAATTGCATGCACACGTGTTCCCTTATTAATACGAGCCTCATATGAAGATTCCGAAGAAATTAAATCCTCATAAAATGAAATGAAAAACAAATTATAACAGAAACGATACATTTAAAAACAGACCGACGCCCACAATACAAGTTGGCATTACAACAGGGCATATGAAGACGTGGGTACTGAAGGTAGCGAATAGGTAATGAATAAAAAAAAAAAAAAAAAAAAACGAACCAGTAAAGCCCAATCTTTTTTGTATAACGTGAAATATTTTACGTCACGAGAATCGTGATCTTTTTATTCTAAGCAAAAAAAATTGTGATTCTCATTTTGGCCAGAATCGTGCAGCTCTACTGGACAGGTAAGACCCCTTTCCCACTGGGGCGTTTTAGCGTTACAAAAAAAAGCGCCTACGAAGTGCTTGAAAGAAGCCTCATCTGCAATCCCAATGTGAAAGCCAGAGTGCCTTAAGAGCCCTTTCACAATGTCAGCTCCCCGAAAAATGCTCGTAAAGCACCGCTTAAACTAGCAGCGATTTACCAGCGTTTTTCGAGCGCTATTGGGGCACTTTTAACCCATGCTAGTGGCCAAATAAAGGGTTAAAAGCGCCCACAAAACGCGGCTGCCAAAAGAACTTTTCAGGCGCTTCCCATTCATTTCAATGGGAAGGGGCGCTTTAGGAGCCGTGTATTCACCGCTCCAAAAGCACTGCAAAGAAGCTGCTTGCAGGACTTTTTTTTGACGCCCTGCCAGTGCAGCGCCTCGGGCTTTTACATTGGGATTGCAGTTGCGGCTTCTTTCAGGCGCTTTTTTTTTTTAAAGCTAAAGCGCCTGAAAAACGCCCCAGTGTGAAAGGGATCTCAGTGTGAAAGCACTCGGGCTTTTACATTGGGATTGCAGATGAAGCTTCTTTCAAGCGCTTTGCAAGCGCTTTTTTTAGCGCTAAAGCGCCTGAAAAACGTCCCAATGTGAAAGGGGTCTAAGTGTCCATATATTAAGAGTCAGCAGCTGCAGTATTTGTAGCTGCTGACTTTTCATTTTTCGATGGGGGGGGGGGGGGGGGGGGACTTCCACTTTAACAAAATAGATACACTTTCTTTTTTCTTTAATTTCCTCTGTGTCATTCTATCACTTATTAATGAAACTGTCCACAATCAGGGCAATCCCGAGAACTTCCATGGACTTGTCTCAGGCAAGAAAAAGTTTCAGGGTCACATTCACCCAGAAGTGAGGACACAGTTTTGCGTGGTCACCAGGAAGATGAATCGCGGGTCGGACTACAATGTCTCTCAAGGACCCCGGCGGTGAGAATTCCCAACCGCAGTTCCCAAGAAAACCAAAAAACGTGCCGTCGTGTTCCTCGTTGGAATGTCCGCAAAAGCCACAACAAACGATTTATGGGAGGGCGAGAGATTTTCTCCCAGCTATAGAAGAGATGAAAGTGGAAAACCCCATTTAAACCACCGACTCCCCGAAGAAAAGGCAGCAAGTTTGTGGGATGATCCGTTATTACTGGAGTAGCAGATAGGCAACACAAGTACAGAGCCCTCATCTTGAATGTCCCTGTTGTGCACGATACAAGCTTTATAGACTTGGGACACGGTACGAGTTTGGTGGCAGATTTCAGCCAATGATTTTCGACTGAAACCTGCTGATTGGCTGTGTCCAATCACAGACAGTGTTCTGTGTTTACAAAACGCACAGAAACTCTGTGTACATAGGAACAGCGATCTAGCGGCTTCTTCTCCCTGCAAAGCAGGGAGAAAAAAATATATAGATCAGAAAGTAAAAGCAGCATACATTACACATTGTTAGGCACATAGTTAACCCCTTGATTACCCCTAGATGTTAACCCCTTCCCAGCCAGTGTCATTAGTACAGTGACAGTGCATAGTATTATCACTGATCACTGTATTAGAGTCACTTGTAATGTCAGTTAGTGACCCTCCCAGCCAGTGTCATTAGTACAGTGATAGTGCATAGTATCATCACTGATCACTGTATTAGAGTCAATTGTAGTATCAGTTAGTGACCCTCCCAGCCAGTGTCATTAGTACAGTGACAGTGAGTAGTATTATCACTGATCAGTGTCACTTGTAGTGTCAGTTAGTGACCCTCCCAGCCAGTGTCATTAGTACAGTGACAGTGCATAGTATTATCACTGATCAGTATCACTTGTAGTGTCAGTTAGTGACTCTCCCAGCCAGTGTCCGTTAGCACCACGTCGCCCACCACCCTCCTCCAATCCCACTATAAGTCACTGATCCTTACAGTATAGCCTCTATAGCTGAGTAAATTCCAGTACATATACCATAGTTTGTAGAACCTATAACTATCATACATATTACTTAACCGCTACCCGTCCGTCTCACACAGATATACTGTGGCAGAAGGGCACATACAGGCAGATTAACGTACGTTGCCCTTTAAGAGGCGGCTTGGGCTACCGGGAGCTCCGTGATCGTGGGTCCCACGGACCCGATGTCCGCAGGGATACCCGCGATCGTCTCACCGCTTCCCGCCGCCTCACACAGATATACTGCGGCAGAAGGGCACGTACAGGCAGATTACCGTACCTGTACGTTGCCCTTTAAGAGGCGGCTTGCGCCGCCGGGAGCTTCGTGGTCGTGGGTCCCGCGGACCCGATGTCCGCGGGGATACCCACGATCGTCTCATGGTGGGAAAGAATGGGGAAATGCTAATGTAAACAAGCATTTCCCCATTCTGCCTAGTGACAGGACACTGATCAGGGCTCCCTGTAATCATGAGCAGTGATCAGTGACGTGTCACACACAGCCCCTCCCCCCCAGTTAGAATCACTCCCTAGGACACACTTAACCCCTACAACGCCACCTAATGACATTTTTAGAGTAATTAATGCAATTTATTATAGCACTGATCGCTGTGTTAATAACAATGGTCCCAAAAATGTGTCAAAATTGTCCGATGTGTCCGCCATAATGTCGCAGTCACGAAAAAAAAAATATATCGCTGATTGCTGCCATTACTAGTAAAAAAAAAAAAAAATTATCAATAAAAATGCCATAAATCTATCCCCTATTTTGTAGACACTATAACTTTTGCACAAACCAATCAATATACGGTTATCGCAATTTTTTTTTATACCAAAAATGCGTAGAAGAATATGCATCTAAACTAAGGGAAAAAAAATGTTTTTTACATATTTTTTGGGGATATTTATTATAGCAAAAAGTAAAGTGTAAAGTGTTCAATGTACCCTGAAAATCATTCCTACATTCACTTTGGTGAATGTAACTTCATATTTGTTAACATGGAAGCAACTTCCTCTTTTTTAAGCTATAAATCTAATTTTAATGATTTGGGAGATGTAAATTGAAAGCAGACATATAAAAAAAAAAAAAAAAAAATACCACACGGGGATGGAAAAAGGAATAGACATGAAAAGGATGGAATGGCAGCCGTGGGGTGTGTTTGAGAGGCACGGAAAGCGGCAGATGAATTTCTCAATATCCTGAGAGATTTATTGGGAGCTGCTATTGAAGAAAACAATGGAGTGTCTGGCAAGAGAACTGGAGGACGAGGAGGATGAACATTGCCTTGTGCTTACATGTGGTCATAAAACACAGAGAGCTCCTTAATTTACAACACAGCAAGAGAACAATCGCTATCTATAATTAAAGTTAGGAAAGAGCTCCAATCGGATTTATCTTCCTAGGCTGTACAGGGAAATGAAAGGGAGAATATGGCTGCTCTGCACAGCAAAACCGTTCTCCTCTTAGTTTATAAACCACTTGCCGCCAAAATCACGTACTTGGCATGTCATCGGACTTCAAGTGGCTGTACCAGGGTGAGGCATGGCAGCTGCAGGCGTCACTCTGGTACCAGGTTTTAGAGCCGGCAGTTGGCACTTTTGTAACAGCAATCAGAGCGGCTAACTAGCTGCTGGATTGCTATTATAAGCAGCAGGAGGGGAGGTCCCCCCTCCCCTCCGCTGTCTTTCGCGGCTTGCTCGCGCTCTCCCGAGACCTGAGCAACAGCCGAGAGCTGCTGCCGGCTAGTCGGACACCCAAACAGAGCCGATCGACTTTAACCACTTGCTTACCGGGCACTTAAACCCCCCTCCTGTCCAGACCAATTTTCAGCATTCAGCGCTGACGCACTTTGAATGACAATTGCGCGGTCATACAACACTGTACCCAAATGACATTTTTATCATTTTTTCTCCACAAATAGAGCTTTCTTTTGGAGGTATTTGATCACCTCCGCGGCTTTTATTTTTGTTAAAAAAATTGAAAAACACTGAATTATATAAAAATAAAAAAAATAAATAACATTTTGCAAACAGGTAATTTTTCTCCTTAAGGGCAGCAGTGATGGGCACTGATGGGTGGCAATAAAGGGCACTGATTGCTTACACTGATAGGTGGCACTGATTGGCACCATTGGTGAGCATTGATAGGTGGCACTTGTGGGCATTGATAGGTGGGCATTTATAGGCACTGTGGGTAGTGGCAGGTGGCACTGGCAGGGGGGTACCGATTGGCACAGATAAGGTGTCTGTGATCCTTCCTCTTCAGGACTGATGTCCCTTTAACATAAGCCGGTGATCTGCTTTTTTTTTCCTCTTCACCAAAAAAAAACGATTACCGAGCTTTTGTTTACATCATGCGATCAGCTGTCATTGGCTGACAGCTGATCACATGGTAAGGGGCCGGGACCTGCCCCTTACTCGGATCGGTGATCCCATCACCGTCTCAGTGACTCAGTGATCCCCAGGGAGCGTGCGCAGGGGAGGATGTCCTATCACGGACTCCCGAAAATTGAGGTCCGCGCTGTAGCCGTCATTCGGCTATGGCCCGGACCTCAAGTGTTTAAACGAGTCTCTGCTATGCTAAGCCGGAATTGATGAACAGCCCCATTTTTTTAAAATCAAAAAGTATCCAAAAACACCCATTGAGTAAAAGAAGCAGCCGGCAACCCCAGTGCTGTGAGCGGGGCTTATCGCCGAGACTAGTCTTGTGCTGACTGTACTCACCGTGAGGGCTTTAAAATAAATACGCTTGATGTTATGGAGTTGCCGGCTGCTTCTTTAACTCGATGACCGTTTGTCTATTGGTGTGTGGAAGGACAGCTCAGCTTGGACACCCTGACTGAAAAACTTCCAAAGTAAGACTTTGTTTCCCACTGTTCTGAGCCATACAGTCTTTGATCAAATATCCAAAAACACAGATCTTGGGGTTTTTAGTGTTTTTAAGGGCAGAGGTGGGGGAGATGAGCGGGGCTTCAATCCCCCGCATCGCTGGACCCTGGGACAGGAAAGTGTCCAATTATTAAAAGTCAGCAGCTGCAGTATTTGTAGCTGCTGACCAGGGGCGAACTGACCATTCGGGCACTCGGGCAGTGCCTGAGGGCCCCATGCCACTAAGGGGCCCCATCAGGGTTGCCAGGCTCAATAAAACCAGGGACAGTATGTAAAAATCTGTGTTTTTAAAAAAAAAATCCCAAGATTATAGCTGCCCCGCCTCTCCAGTACCTTTTCAGCGTGTGTATGTGTATTCTGTGTGTGTATATTGTGTGTCTGTGTATGTATACTGTATATGTGTGTGTATACTGTGTGTCTGTGTGTATACTGTATGTGTGTGTGTGTGTGTGTATACTGTGTGTGTGTGTGTGTGTGTGTGTGTGTGTGTGTATACTGTGTGGCCCCATAATCTATTGCCCGGGGCCCCCAAGAGTTGTCAGTCCGCTCTTGCTGACTTAAAAAAAAATTTTTAAATGGGCAAATCACTTTAATGCACACTACTGAAGTCGCTCCGACTTCAGAAAAGGTTCCTGTACTATTTTCAATGCAACTTGTACCCACAGAATTCAATTGAAGTTGCCCCCAAGTCGAATCTGCATCTATACTGAAGCGACTTTACAGGAAGAAGAAAATCATTTACCCAAGTACTTCCCACGTTTACCCAGGCAAACCCCCCCCCCCCCCACAGAGCTGATTATTCTGTGATTGCCACTGCCAAAGTCGCCTGTCCTGGAGGCAACTTTAAGCCGCGCCGAAGTCTCCTCCAAAATCGCCTTGCAAAGTCGCGCTGTAAGTCGGTTTTCCCTTTTGTGAACCGGCACTCAAAAGTACATCCAGAGTTGCATTGATTCATATCTTTTATATTTGTCTTCAAATTCAACTTCAAGTGCACCCATGAAGCTAAACTTTGTGGGTAACCCCCCCTAACCCCCCCCCACCCCCCCCTCCACCGGCTAATCACCCAAAACGAAACGCTCCAACCCAGAAAAAAAAAAATGGCTCCCAGATGACATCATCAAAGAGGCCTGAAAAACAATGGAAGCTTGCTGAGACAGGTTGGGTTTACTTTGCTCTGAATAGGAATTAATATCACAGCAGTCTGCCTAGAAATGCTCCAGAATTTTAATTGGCTTTAATTAAAAGGAGGAGGAAAATCTGCTCAGCATTACAATTATTCAATTAGAGAGGATTCCGCTCCGATTGCCAGCGGAGCCGGGCCCACTTTTCAGTTGCCGAAATCATGCAAAACAGGGGGCCTTCGCCGCGCCTCGGGTTGAACAGACCCCCGTTAAGCTGATGGCGTGGCCCTCTGCCAGGACCCGGGGGGACTGCTGTGCCAAGCACGATCTCCACCCGCTCTGTGAGGACACAACTACTTCTGCGAGGAGGGACGGTGATTAATAAATTAAGTAGAGTGCCCTGTGAACCAAGCAAATGGTCACTTTTCTTCACCATTTTTTTTTTTTCTTTTGAATAAACGCTCGCTGCAAAAGCAACAGCTGCCCGATTGTCGTACCAGAGAAGATCCGCCTTGACGTTGGCATAAATGATGCCTTCATCTCTTAGGGGAGAAAAAAAAAAAAAAGCCGGTATTATCTTCGCTGCTCACGTCGTCAGATGGGCATCAAACAATTCTGGTAACTGAGTGTCTCGCTGACAAGAATATCTATTGCTAAACTACCCAGTAACATGCCAGATTCCACTGTTGCTCGGGGGAGAGGAACACAAAAGACGTTCTTTTTTTTTTTTTTTCAGTGCCAGGAAATTTAATGTTCGCTATATGACGCACCCGTTTCCTGTTATCTTGTTGTTCTTGCAGTTAAGGTTTAATATAGAACTTGATTGTATTTTAAGGAGGCACTAAAAGATGAGATTAAAACATCTGCTTTACCATCGGACATTTCTGACAAAAAAAAATAATAATAAAAAATGCTCCAGATGTACCAAAGGAGCTTCCCAAGTTTAAGCCATGGGCCGTAATTACAACCATCTGAGCATCACCTGTAAGGCATTAAAAGAGAAAGAAGTATGGCCAAAACTGATTTGGCCATACTTCTCTTGTAGGTTACAGGGGTGCACTTAGTTTTGCCCTACTGTGATCCAGAGTCAGCTGATAGTGGGCCATTGCCTGCTATTACTATTATTATTATTACATTATTCATTATTTTATTACTATTATACAGGATTTACAGTGCCTTGAAAAAAGTATTCATAGTTCTTGAAATTTTCCAGATTTTGTCACGTTACAACCAAAAATGTAAATGTATTTTTTAGAATTTTATGTCATAGACATAGTGGCACAAAGTGGCACATAGTAAAAAAATTTTGAAGTGGAAGGAAAATGATGAAAGTTTTTCAACATTTTTTACAAATAAATATCTGAAAAGTGTGGGGTGGTCATTTGTATTCAGCCCCCTTTACTCTGATACCCCCTAACTAAAACCTAGTGGAACTAATTGCCTTCAGAAGTCATCTAATTAGTAAATAGAATCCACCTGTGTGTAATTTAATCTCAGTATAAATACATCTGTTCTGTGAAGCCCTCGGAGGTTTGTTTGAGAACCTTAGTGAACAAGCAGCATCATGAAGGCCAACGAACACACCAGGCAGGTCAGGGATAAAGTTGTGGAGAAGTATAAAGCAGGGTTAGGTTATTAAAATATCTCCCAAGCTTTGAAAATCTCACAGAGCTCTGTTCAATCCATCATCGGAAAACGGAAAGAATATGGCACAACTGCAAACCTACCAAGACATGGCCGTCCACCTAAACTGACTGGGCCGAGCATGGAGAGCATTCATCAGAGAAGAGCCAAGAGGCCCATGGTAACTCTGGAGGAGCTGCAGAGATCCACAGCTCAGGGGGGAGAATCTGTCCACAGGACAACTATTAGTCGTCTTTCCACAAATCTGCCCTTTATGGAAGAGTGACAAGAAGAAAGACATTGGGGAAAGAAAGTCATAAAAAGTCCTGTTTGTAGTTTGGGAGAAGCCATGTGGAGGACACAGAAAACATATGGAAGAAGGTGATCTGGTCAGATGAGATCAAAATTGAACTTTTTGGCCTAAAAGCAAAACGCTATGTGTGGGGGAAACGAACACCGCCCCCACCGTGAAGCATGGTGGTGTCAGCATCATGTTGTGGGGATTGTTTTCTTCAGCATGGACAGGGAAGCTGGTCAGTCATTGCATGAAATGCCTAGGAAAGCATTTATTCACTCAACCCCTTCCCCGTATCCCTTCCCCCCCCCCCCCCCCACATTCATGGTCTCATTGCCCTCAGCCACCAGGATCATCTGGCGGGTCATTGAATCAGATTGTTCTACCCCTTCCTCCACTGACCTGAAAGGGGACATTCCTATCCAAGGACCTGTCATCTGATCCTGATGGCTGAGGGCATTGACTTGGTGTCTTTACAGCCTCTAAACCTTTTTTTAACCCAGAGGAACCCTTGAAATAATTTCAGGTTTCGTGGAACCTGTGATCAAATTAATGTTTGGAGGGTTAGTTGGAAGAATGCGCATTACATTGGTGCCCCTCTTACTGTGCTGGCCTGAATACCAACCTTACAAAGAGCTAAAACGAAGATAATTGGTGTCATGATACTGGCTCTGCCAATAGATGTTCTCCCAAACTATGCAGGCACCATCACATGGGAGGTCAATGGGCCACAGCTCAGGGAACCATGCAACCTCTGGACAAACTCTTGGGTTTAACTCTGGTTGAGAATGGCTGACATAGATCTAGAGCAGCCTTTCTCAACCTTTTCAACACAGAGGAACCCTTGAAATAGTTCTCTGGTCTTGGGGGACCCCTACTAAAAATTAGAAATCTACAACTCATGACACAATAGTATGATGTTCAGTGGGAAGAATGCTCCTTACACTTGTGGTCATTGGGAAGAATTACCTCCTTACAGATAGCTAAAAAGATCAATGGTGTCGGTGGGAACTTATCTGAGAGGCAGAAATTGCCCAATAATGAAAGAACCCCTAGCAACCTTCGGAGGAACCCTGGTTGAGAATCACTGATCTAGAGGGTGCCAAAAGTTCTGTTCTGCGATTTTGCTAGTTAGCAGGTGCTAAAGCACCTGTTGGTTCTTTCCCAGAGACACAACCAAATATGAGAGACATCTCTAGAAAATAAGCAGAAACCCCCTCTGGGTTGTCACTGAAACAGGTCCCACTCAAAGATTTCTCTCTATTTCTGTTATGTTGATGTAAAAATGTGTGTTTCCCATCACTTTCCGACAATGGTCCTTAGGACAAATAGAGAGGGTACATTTATCAAGTGGGGACAAAGACAGCAGCACAAATCTCAATGGGTTTCTGATAATTACTCATCCAAGCTAAATAAAAAACAAAAGTTTTGTGTTTACACAATGGGGTTGTAAAATGAGGACTAGATGCCCCTACTGACAAAATTGAAAACCCCTTCGATGGGCAGTCTGGACTTTCTGCCCTTCGCGGTCTGCTCCCTGGAGAGAATGACTTCCTATGGAAGGTGGTCCAGCACATGGACAGGAAGCGGAGACACGAGGGCATGTTGTGTAGTGAAATATAAACATTAGGCGAGCTGTGATTGATCTCGTAGAAGGAGATCTCGGGATGTAATAACAGGCGGGACAGAAAACGCCTTTCCTGTCTGTCGAATGCCAGGGCTGCTGAGGCCATCAGACAATACAGAACGTTGCAGATGAAAACAGAGGGATTGCTATTGTTAGGTCCCCAGGTGAGCAGAAGATTCTGACACACTTAAAGGAATTTACAGAATTCCGAGGAAGGGAAATCCCGTAAGGAACATCACTGCTGTTCATAACAGGCTAAGGATGCAGCAATGTTTAAAAAACAGATCCCCCCCCCCCATTATTTTCCTAGAAAACTGAATTCCATGAAGTAATTCTGTGGCCAGACTTTGGGCACTGTAGTACATTAAGTTGTTATCTCAGCAGCTCAGCTCCCTGCTGCCTCTTCCCTCCAATGATTGAGCAGCTCAGCTCCCTCCATCTCCCAGCAAGTGACTCAGTAAACTCTGCGCCCATTGCTTACCCCTCCCAGAAATGACTCAACAACTCTGCTCCTTGCTCCCCCCCCCCAGAACCCCCTTGCCCCTCTTCCCTCCAATGATTAAGCAGCTCAGCTCCCTCTGCATCACCACCCTGCAAGTGATTCAGTAGCTCAGCTCCCTGGTGCCCCCCAGCACCCCCTTCTCCCTCTTCCATCCAATGATTAAGCAGCTCAGCTCCCTCTGCATCACCACCTTGCAAGTGACTCAGTAGCTCAGCTCCCTGGTGCCCCCAGCACCCCCTTCCTCCTCTTCCCTCCAATGATTGAGAAGCTCAGCTCCCTCTGCATCACTACCCTGCAAGTGACTCAGCAGCTCAGCTCCCTGGTGCCCCCCAGCACCCCCTTGCCCCTCTTCCCTCTTATGATTGAGCAGCTCAGCATCCTCTGTATCACCACCCTGCAAGTGACTCAGTAGCTCAGCTCCCCTTACGCTCCCCTCCCAACAATGACTCAGTAGCTTAGCTCCCCTTGCTTTTCCCTTCCATCAATTACACCGCAGCTCAGCTCTCAGTTGCACCCCAGCACCCCCTTCCCTCCAATGGTTGTGTAGCTCAGCTTCCTTGCTCCACTTCCCAAAAAGGGACGCAGTAGCTCAGCTCCCCTTTGCCCTTCCCTCCCAGCAAACACTCAGCAGCTCAGCTACATACTGCCCAATCTGCCCGTCCTCTTCCCCCTTTTCCCTCCAATGATTGAGCAGGTCGAGTTCCTTGCTCTACCTCTCTGCAAGTGACTCAGTAGCTCAGCAATCCTTGCTTTCCTGTTCCAGCAATGACTCAGCAGCTCAGCTCTCTGCTATCCCAACTGCACCCCCTTCCCCCTCTATGATTGAGCAGCTTGGCTCCCTTCCTCCACCTCCCAGTAAGTGACTCACTAGTAAATGAACATTGGTCCTATCCCACCCCATCAAATGTTCTTGTCACTGCGGTCGACAACGAACATCAATTTGACCCCACTAACCACTTAAAAATGTAACATTCCTAATGCCTTCTTGCCCTGTATTAGTGTCACTGGTCCCCCCAAAAAAGTGTCACTTAGGCCCCTTTCACACTGCCGCAACTTGTAAGTCACACAATTTCAGGGCTAGCCTGTGTAAACTTGAGGTCTATGGACCTCGACTCCCATCAAAGTCGGGCCAAAGTAGTACAGGGACTACTTTGAAGTCGGCGCGACTTGAAGTCGTACAGATATCAATGGTTATCATTGGGAATCATGGCGTACGATTTGTCATGCAACTCTGATGTCTAAAGTCACAGGAAAAGTCGGACAAGTGCGAAAGGGGCCTTCGTGTCCGAATTATCCGCCGCAATATTGCAGTCCCGCTACAAGTCGCTGATTGCTGCCATTACTAGTAAACCATAAACAAAAATATCATAAATCTATCCCATAGTTTGTAGACGCTGTAACTTTTGAACAAAGCAATCAATATACGCTTATTGGGATTTTTTTTTTGATTTTTTTTAACCCCAAAAATTATGTAGCAGAATACATATTGGCCTAAATTAATGAAGAAATAGAAATTAGATTTTTTTTTTTTTTTTATTGGATGTGTTTTATAGCAGAAAGTAAAAAATATTTTTTTTTTCAAAATTTTTGATAGATTTTTTTAGTTTATAGCGCAAAAACTAAAAACTGCAGAAGTGATCAAATACCAACAAAAAAAAGCTCCATTTGTAGTAAAAAAAAAAAAAGTTAAAGTAGCAAAAAAATGGGCTGGTCGTGAAGGGGGGGTGTAAATATTCCGCAGATGAAGTGGTTAAGGACGCACCCAGAGCAGGGACAGCACCAGCGGGGAACTGCCAGGAACGCAGAAGTGGGTGCCTTCTGTGCAATATTGTTATGACCTCTTTTTTTTTTTTAATCCGAAAAACTTTAATTGGAATTTAAGTGTCCTGTGACAGGGAGTCAAAATAAGTCCAACTTGTTTGGCAATCCACTGGAGCGATCGCAAAGTGCTACTTTGTAATGTTTACACAACACTTTCCTGGAGACACCTCACCGCCGCCTGAAACATCAAATCACATTTATTGAATGTAAACACCATTATCTCAGCCTCGGCACATCAACCCTTCATTGTGACATCAGCACTCGCCGCCGTCCCCTGCGATCATGTGTCCAGACCGCTGTGCACGTTTTTTGTTAGTTTAGGGATTATTACAGGCTGCCGCTCCGATTAGAAGTGCGAGTGAAGTGTTTATGGAGGAAAGCCTCGCTGCAGAGAACGGAGTGGTGCACATTATTGTCCTCGCGGCTATTCCACCAAATTTGCTTTACCGGGAAGCAGAAGTCAGTGTTATGATTGCTAATTTCGACCGTCTGTGCACAAGGACAATACGCCCGCTCTGGTGTACGCCGTGTCTTCAAGTGACACTATCCCTATTCTCCAAAAATATTCCATACGCATCCACTACTTAGCGGCCCTGTAATTTCTTTCATTAAATTGTTTCTTATTGTGTTTTTCTGCCGCTTAAATTCCCGAACCTCTCCTTTTAGCCCTCACTTCTGTTTGGCACTTTTCAGGCGCTACAGCGCTAAAAATAGGGCTTGAAAAAAAACGGCCCCTTTCACTCCAGTGGAGCGGTGCACTAGCAGGTCGGTAAAAAAAGTCTTTGGAGCGGTGAAGGAGCAGTGTGTATTCACCGCTCCTACCCATTGAAATCAATTGGGCAGCGGCGCTTTGCCGGCGGTTTTAACCCTTTTTCGGCCGCTAGCGGAAGTTAAAACCGCCCCACTAGCAGCCGAATGCCGCCACCAAAATGATGGTAAAGCGGCGCTAAAAATAGCGCCGCTTTACCGCAGACGCCCGCGTCGCCCGCACCGCCCCGGTGTGAAAGGGGCCTTTGGAACGAGCAGTGTACAGAGGGGAAAATAACGATGCAGATTTTGTAAGTTTGCCCACTTACAAAAGAAATGAAGGGTCTATCATCTTTGTCATAGGTGTATTTTATATGATAGAAACAGAATGTCAACCAAAAATCCAGAAAAGAAAAAAAAAAAACACGATACAAATGTTATAAATGAAGTTGATCCCCAAGCAAAACAAGACTTAGTAGTTGGTGGGGAAACCCTTGTTGGTGATCACAGAGGTCAGACGTTTCTTGTAGGTGGTCTCCAGGTTTGCACACATCTCAGGAGGGATTTTGGTCCGCTCTTCTTTACAGATTTTCTCTAAATCCTTAAGGCTGTCGCTTGGCAACTCAAAGCTTCAGCTCCCTCCATATATTTTCTATAGGATTAAGGTCTGGAGACTGGCTAGGCCACTCAATGACTTTAATGTGCTTCATCTTGAGCCACTCCTTTGTTGCCTTGGTGGGATGTTTTGGGTCATTGTCATGTTGGAAGACCCATCACTGACCCATCTTCAGTGTTCTGGTGGAGGGAAGAAGGTTCTCATTCAAGTTTTACCATACATAACCCCGTCAATTGGCCCCTCAATGTGGCAAAGCTGGCCTGTACCTTCAGCAGAGAAACTACCCCAAGGCTTCATGTTTCCACCTCTGTGCTTGACTGCAGGGATGGTGTTCTTAGGGTCAGTGTCAGCATTTTTCTTCCTCCAAACACGGTGAGTTGAGTTCATGTCAAAAAGCTCAATTTTGGTCTCATCTGACCACATCTTGAAATTTTAGTTGGTCTACCTGACCGTGGTTTGGTTTCAATAGAACCCCTCATTTTCCACTTCTTGATTAGAGTTTGAACACTGCTGATTGGCATTCTCGATTCCTTGGATATTTTTTTTTATATCCCTTTCCCGTTTTATACAGTTCAACTACCTTTTCCTTCAGATCCTTTGACAATTATTTCTCTTTCCCCATGACTCAGAATCCAGAATCGTCAGTGCAGCACTGGATGAAAGATGCAAGGGTCTGTCAGGAGTCCAGAAACTCATTGACCTTTTATACACACACACTAATTACAAGCAAACAGATCACAGGTGAGGATGGTTACCTTTAATAGCCTTTCAAACCCCTTTGTATCAACTCTCTTGCTTTCTACCTAGATGCTACCCATAGATGCTCTATGGGCTATAGCAGCAGTCTTCAAACTGCAGCTCTTTCCTTGCCTTTATCCAGCCCTTGGGGCACTATTCCCCCCCCCCACTGACATTACCAATGGGACATATTTCTGCTCACTAACATGAATGACGGGACACTATTCGTAACTAATACCAACGATGGGATACTTTTCCTAACTAATGATGGGGTACTATTGCTTCCACTGATACCAATTATAGGGCACTATTCCTCCCACTGATACCAATGATAGGGCACTATTCCTCCCACTGACACAGACGATGGGGCATTACTCTTCCCATTGACACCAACGATGGGACACCAATATCAAAAATAGGGCATTGTTTACTCCTACTGACAGCGAGACATTTCCTACCCCTATTGGCCACAGTCTTGCCCCCCTAAAGTCTGAAGGACAGTAAACTTGCCCTCTGTTTAGAAAGTTTGGAGACCCCTGGACTATAGGATGTGTAGCATGAAGCAGTGCACATGACTGCAACTAATGTACAGAGGGGAAAACGATGATTTGATCCTCTGCAGATTTTGCAAGTTTGCCTACTTACAAAGAAATGAAGGGTCTATATTTGTTATCATAGGTACAGGCAGGACAAAGGATGGGACTATAACGGTCGTAAGAAACAACCGAAAATAGAATATTAAAATGGTCGAAATGTATTCTATATTTAAAACATTTTTAAAAGACATGAGCTTAAAGCTAAGGATATGGTTCGTAAACTTGTTTAAAGTGGCATAGTGTTGAGTTCCGACATGTTTCGCCCTGTATATTGGGCTTCCTCAGGGGATGCTATCCACATAGGGCATCAGCCCTCTGATAAAAATAGAATCGTATATATACAAACATGATACCATAATTAGTACAGAATAAATTTTCCATATATAGTTACACAAATCATTTACATTTCAATTAACAATTATGTAATATTGTAAGCTCTAACGAGCAGGGCCCTCTTACCCCTCCTGTATTGATTTGTATTGTAAGTGTACCGTGTCTGCCCTCATTACTAAAGGTAAGCTATATTATATATATATATATATATATATATATATATATATATATATATATATATATATATATATATATATATATAGATATATAGATATATATAGATATATATATATATGAATGACAGCGGGGGCAGGGATCACAAAGCAGGTTGGTTCAGATATTATACTGAAGGTAAAAACAAAAACACAAAAAAGAAAGGATTGGGAGAAAGTGCTGCGATCAGGGTCTCTTTAAAAAATGTTTTGGCCGGGTCAGGTTGAATTTAGTTCCACTTAAGGAGTAGTAAAGATTAAGAACAACCTCCTAAAACACAAAAATCTGCATCACCGGCTACAATAAATGGACTGGCAGTACGGGCGGAACATCCTCAGCAAAGAAGAGGGAGGATATTGAACGGGAGCAACAAAGTTTAACCGATGCCCAAGTTCTGATCCCGGGACGGTGCATCTTATGCAGAGTTAAAATGCAGCAAAGCCAATTAGGGGCCAATTCCCACGCACACTATTCCCTCTCTGCCAAGATTCCTACGGTGTAATTAGAGTGCGCAGTTGTGGCCTTGCAGCAAATTAACTTTTGTGTTGTATCCAAACGGCATTGTTAAAGTTCTGAACGCGGACTGAGTGTCCCCCCAACAAAGCCTGTGAATGCAGAAAAGCAGAAGATGTGGAGTGTTACAATGCATGGGGAAGAAAAAGAGAGCGGCTACAAGGAAAAGAGAGAGAGAAAGACAGAGGGATTACAGGGAAAAGAGAGAGACAAGGAAGACAGAGCAAGAACGAGGCAGAGAGAGAGAGAGAGAGAAAACGAGGCAGAGAGAGAGAGAGAGAGAGAAAACACGAGGCAGAGAGAGAGGGAGAACGAGGCAGAGAGAGAGGGAGAACGAGGCAGAGAGAGAGGGAGAACGAGGCAGAGAGAGAGGGAGAACGAGGCAGAGAGAGAGAGAGAGAGAACGAGGCAGAGAGAGAGGGAGAACGAGGCAGAGAGAGAGAGAACGAGGCAGAGAGAGAGAGAGAACAAGGCAGAGAGAGAACGAGGCAGAGAGAGAGAGAGAGAGAGAACGAGGCAGAGAGAGAGAGAGAACGAGGCAGAGAGAGAGAAAACGAGGCAGAGAGAGAGAGAGAACGAGGCAGAGAGAGAGAAAACGAGGCAGAGAGAGAGAGAACGAGGCAGAGAGAGAGAACAAGGCAGAGAGAGAGAGAACGAGGCAGAGAGAGAGAGAACGAGGCAGAGAGAGAGAGAAGGTGGCAGAGAGAGAAGGTGGCAGAGAGAGAAGGTGGCAGAGAAAGAAGGTGGCAGAGAGAGAAGGTGGCAGAGAGAGAAGGTGGCAGAGAGAGAGAGAAGGTGGCAGAGAGAGAGAGAAGGTGGGATAGAGAGAGAGAAGGTGGCAGAGAGAGAGAGAGAAGGTGGCAGAGAGAGAGAGAAGGAGGCAGAGAGAGAGAGAAGGAGGCAGAGACAGAGAGAAGGAGGCAGAGAGAGAACGAGGCAGAGAGAGAGAGAACGAGGCAGAGAGAGAGAGAACGAGGCAGAGAGAGAGGGAACGAGGCAGAGAGAGAGGGAACGAGGCAGAGAGAGAGGGAACGAGGCAGAGAGAGAGGGAACGAGGCAGAGAGAGAGGGAGAACGAGGCAGAGAGAGAGAGAGAGAGAACGAGGCAGAGAGAGAGAGAACGAGGCAGAGAGAGAAGGTGGCAGAGAAAGAAGGTGGCAGAGAGAGAAGGTGGCAGAGAGAGAAGGTGGCAGAGAGAGAAGGTGGCAGAGAGAGAAGGTGGCAGAGAGAGAAGGTGGCAGAGAGAGAAGGTGGCAGAGAGAGAAGGTGGCAGAGAGAGAAGGTGGCAGAGAGAGAGAGAAGGTGGCAGAGAGAGAGAGAAGGTGGGAGAGAGAGAGAGAAGGTGGCAGAGAGAGAGAGAGAAGGTGGCAGAGAGAGAGAGAAGGAGGCAGAGAGAGAGAGAAGGAGGCAGAGACAGAGAGAAGGAGGCAGAGAGAGAACGAGGCAGAGAGAGAGAGAACGAGGCAGAGAGAGAGAGAACGAGGCAGAGAGAGAGGGAACGAGGCAGAGAGAGAGGGAACGAGGCAGAGAGAGAGAGAGAGAACGAGGCAGAGAGAGAGAGAACGAGGCAGAGAGAGAAGGTGGCAGAGAAAGAAGGTGGCAGAGAGAGAAGGTGGCAGAGAGAGAAGGTGGCAGAGAGAGAAGGTGGCAGAGAGAGAAGGTGGCAGAGAGAGAGAGAGAAGGTGGCAGAGAGAGAGAGAAGGTGGCAGAGAGAGAGAGAAGGTGGCAGAGAGAGAGAGAAGGAGGTAGAGAGAGAGAGAAGGTGGCAGAGAGAGAGAGAAGGTGGCAGAGAGAGAGAGAGGAGGCGGCAGAGACAGAGAGAAGGAGGCAGAGACATAGAGAAGGAGGCAGAGAGAGAGAGAGAGAACGAGGCAGAGAGAGAGAGAACGAGGCAGAGAGAGAAAGAACGAGGCAGAGAGAGAGAGAACGAGGCAGAGAGAGAGAGAACGAGGCAGAGAGAGAGGGAACGAGGCAGAGAGAGAGGGAACGAGGCAGAGAGAGAGGGAACGAGGCAGAGAGAGAGGGAACGAGGCAGAGAGAGAGGGAGAACGAGGCAGAGAGAGAGAGGGAGAACGAGGCAGAGAGAGAGGGAGAACGAGGCAGAGAGAGAGGGAGAACGAGGCAGAGAGAGAGGGAGAACGAGGCAGAGAGGGAGAACGAGGCAGAGAGAGAGAGAACGAGGCAGAGAGAGAGAGAACGAGGCAGAGAGAGAGAGAACGAGGCAGAGAGAGAGAGAACGAGGCAGAGAGAGAGAGAACGAGGCAGAGAGAGAGATAGAAAACGAGGCAGAGAGAGAGATAGAAAACGAGGCAGAGAGAGAGATAGAAAACGAGGCAGAGAGAGAGATAGAAAACGAGGCAGAGAGAGAGATAGAAAACGAGGCAGAGAGAGAGATAGAAAACGAGGCAGAAAGAGAGATAGAAAACGAGGCAGAAAGAGAACGAGGCAGAGAGAGAGAGAGAGAACGAGGCAGAGAGAGAGAGAACGAGGCAGAGAGAGAGGGAACGAGGCAGAGAGAGAGGGAGAACGAGGCAGAGAGAGAGAGGGAGAACGAGGCAGAGAGAGAGAGGGAGAACGAGGCAGAGAGAGAGAGGGAGAACGAGGCAGAGAGAGAGAGGGAGAACGAGGCAGAGAGAGAGAGGGAGAACGAGGCAGAGAGAGAGAGGGAGAACGAGGCAGAGAGAGAGGGAGAACGAGGCAGAGAGGGAGAACGAGGCAGAGAGGAAGAACGAGGCAGAGAGAGAGAGAACGAGGCAGAGAGAGAGAGAGAGAGAACGAGGCAGAGAGAGAGAGAGAACGAGGCAGAGAGAGAGAGAGAGAGAGAACGAGGCAGAGAGAGAGAGAACGAGGCAGAGAGAGAGAGAGCGAGGCAGAGAGAGAGAGAGAACGAGGCAGAGAGAGAGAGAACGAGGCAGAGAGAGAGAGAACGAGGCAGAGAGAGAGAGAGAGAACGAGGCAGAGAGAGAGAGAACGAGGCAGAGAGAGAGAGAGCGAGGCAGAGAGAGAGAGAACGAGGCAGAGAGAGAGAGAACGAGGCAGAGAGAGAGAGAACGAGGCAGAGAGAGAGAGAACGAGGCAGAGAGAGAGATAGAAAACGAGGCAGAGAGAGAGATAGAAAACGAGGCAGAGAGAGATAGAAAACGAGGCAGAGAGAGAGATAGAAAACGAGGCAGAGAGAGAGATAGAAAACGAGGCAGAAAGAGAGATAGAAAACGAGGCAGAAAGAGAGATAGAAAACGAGGCAGAAAGAGAGATAGAAAACGAGGCAGAAAGAGAGAGAGAACGAGGCAGAGAGAGAGAGAGAGAGAACGAGGCAGAGAGAGAGAGAGAGAGAGAACGAGGCAGAGAGAGAGAGAGAGAGAACGAGGCAGAGAGAGAGAGAGAGAGAACGAGGCAGAGAGAGAGAGAGAGAACGAGGCAGAGAGAGAGAGAGAGAACGAGGCAGAGAGAGAGAACGAGGCAGAGAGAGAGAACGAGGCAGAGAGAGAGAGAGAGAACGAGGCAGAGAGAGAGAGAGAACGAGGCAGAGAGAGAGAGAGAGAGAACGAGGCAGAGAGAGAGAGAGAACGAGGCAGAGAGAGATAGAGAGAAAACGAGGCAGAAAGAGAGAGAGAACGAGGCAGAAAGAGAGAGAGAACGAGGCAGAAAGAGAGAGAGAACGAGGCAGAAAGAGAGAGAGAACGAGGGAGAGAGAGAGAGAGAACGAGGGAGGGAGAGAGAGAGAGAGAACGAGGGAGAGAGAGAGAGAACGAGGCAGAGAGAGAGAGAACGAGGCAGAGAGAGAGATAGAAAACGAGGCAGAGAGAGAGATAGAAAACGAGGCAGAAAAAGAGATAGAAAACGAGGCAGAAAAAGAGATAGAAAACGAGGCAGAAAGAGAGATAGAAAACGAGGCAGAAAGAGAGATAGAAAACGAGGCAGAAAGAGAGAGAGAACGAGGCAGAGAGAGAACGAGGCAGAGAGAGAGAGAGAGAGAGAGAGAGAGAACGAGGCAGAGAGAGAGAACGAGGCAGAGAGAGAGAACGAGGCAGAGAGAGAGAGAATGAGGCAGAGAGAGAGAGAGAGAGAACGAGGCAGAGAGAGAGAGAGAGAGAACGAGGCAGAGAGAGAGAACGAGGCAGAGAGAGAGAACGAGGCAGAGAGAGAGAGAGAGAACGAGGCAGAGAGAGAGAGAGAGAACGAGGCAGAGAGAGAGATAGAAAACGAGGCAGAAAGAGAGATAGAAAACGAGGCAGAAAGAGAGAGAGAACGAGGCAGAGAGAGAACGAGGCAGAGAGAGAGAGAGAGAGAGAACGAGGCAGAGAGAAAGAGAGAACGAGGCAGAGAGAGAGAGAGAGAACGAGGCAGAGAGAGAGAGAATGAGGCAGAGAGAGAGAGAGAGAGAGAACGAGGCAGAAAGAGAGAGAGAACGAGGCAGAAAGAGAGAGAGAACGAGGCAGAAAGAGAGAGAGAGAGAGAGAGAACGAGGCAGAGAGAGAGAGAACGAGGCAGAGAGAGAGAGAGAGAGAACGAGGCAGAAAGAGAGAGAGAACGAGGCAGAAAGAGAGAGAGAACGAGGCAGAAAGAGAGAGAGAACGAGGCAGAAAGAGAGAGAGAACGAGGCAGAAAGAGAGAGAGAACGAGGGAGAGAGAGAGAGAGAGAACGAGGGAGAGAGAGAAGGTGGCAGAGAGAGAGAAGGTGGCAGAGAGAGAGAGAGAAGGTGGCAGAGAGAGAGAGAAGGTGGCAGAGAGAGAGAAGGTGGCAGAGAGAGAGAAGGTGGCAGAGAGAGAGAGCGAAGCAGAGAGAGAGAGAGCGAGGCAGAGAGAGAGAGCGAGGCAGAGAGAGAGAACATGGCAGAGAGAGAGAGAACGAGGCAGAGAGGGAGAACGTGGCAGAGAGAGAGAGAACGTGGCAGAGAGAGAGAGAACGAGGCAGAGAGAGAGAGAGAGAACGAGGCAGAGAGAGAGAGAGAGAACGAGGCAGAGAGAGAGAGAGAACGAGGCAGAGAGAGAGAGAGAACGAGGCAGAGAGAGAGAGAGAACGAGGCAGAGAGAGAGAGAGAGAGAACGAGGCAGAGAGAGAGAGAGAGAGAACGAGGCAGAGAGAGAGAGAGAGAACGAGGCAGAGAGAGAGAGAACGAGGCAGAGAGAGAGAGAACGAGGCAGAGAGAGAGGGAGAACGAGGCAGAGAGAGAGGGAGAACGAGGCAGAGAGAGAGAGAACGAGGCAGAAAGAGAGAAGGAGGCAGAGAGAGAGAGGCAGAGAGAGAGAGGCAGAGAGAGAGAGATAGAAAGAGAGAGATAGAGATAGAGAGAGAGAGAGAGAACGAGGCAGAGAGAGAGAGAGAACGAGGCAGAGAGAGAGAGAGAGAACGAGGCAGAGAGAGAGAGAACAAGGCAGAGATAGAGAATGAGGCAGAGAGAGAGGGAACAAGGTAGGGAAAGAGAAAAGGAGAGAGAAAGAAAGAAAAAGAGGGGAAGGATGGAAAAGAGAGGCGGTAAAGAGAATGAAACAAAGTCAGGGGAAGACAGAAGAAATTTTCTATGTAAAACAAGATAACCAAATAAGACTGGGGCTGACTGGTAAAGGTGTATGCTAAAGCACCATTCCAGGAAACCAAAAATTACCCCAAGTGAGTATTAGGCTTCATGTACACAGGACGTTGTGTAACCTCTCCTGAACAATTTAACTTGACAGCTAAAAACCGGCATCTAAAAATGGCCATTTATCTGTGTTTGCGTCTAGAAGCGTTTGTAAAAAAAAAAAAATATATATATATATATTTTTTTTGTTAGAATAAAAAAAACGACTGTAAAACTAAGCGCTGCTAAACACGAGTTACCACGTTTACAAGCCGCTACAGGCATTTGGCGTTTCAATGCCTCTGAACAGCCGTCTGAACCCATTTTTTTGCATACCAAAAAAGGCTTCTAAACTCAACTGCCTAGAAATGACTATAAAAGATCCTGTGTACATGTGCTGATAAGATAACAGAGGAGAGTTCAGGGGCAGTTAAAAATAAATAAAAATGCCCGACTGCTCCTAAACGTCCGTTTACCAGCAGCAGTGTACATGAGGCCTCATTTCCCAGCTCCTCAGTGGATTTCTGCACAGAATGTTGCCCACGGGTCACTAGTTCCATGCAGCAGTAAAAGTGAATCTGATCATAGAGCACTGGAGGGGGAGGGCAGGAAAAATGTTTTTAATTTATGTTAGAAGAGTCACTTCATGCATTCCCTTGCAAAAGTATTCACCCCCCTTTGGCATTTTTTGTGTTTTGTTGCCTCACAACCTGGAATAACATGGATTGTTTGAGGATTTGCATCATCTAATTTACAGAACACGCCCACAACTTGAAAGATTTTTTTTTTTTTATTATGAAGCAAACAACAAATAGGACAAAATAACAGAAAAAGTCAATGTGCAGAACTATTCACCCCCCCTAAAGTCAATACTTTGTAGAGTCACCTTTTTTCGGCTATCACAACTCCAAGTCGCTTTGGATAAGTCTCTGAGTCTTGCCACATCTCACCACTGGGATTTTCGGCCATTCCTCCTTCTGGCAAAACTGCTCCAGCTCCTTCAAGTTGGATGGTTTTCGCTTGTGAACAGCAATCTTTAAGTCTGACCACAGATTTTCTATTGGATTGAGGTCTGGGCTTTGACTAGGCCATTCTAACACATTTACATGTTTTCCCCCTTAAACCACTCAAGTGTTGCTTTAGCAGTGTGTTTGGGGTCATTATCCTGCTGGAAGG
Organism: Lithobates pipiens; assembly: GCF_037356315.1. NCBI lineage: Eukaryota > Metazoa > Chordata > Amphibia > Anura > Ranidae > Lithobates > Lithobates pipiens. Next base: position 7,324,285 of record NW_027507789.1, on the reverse strand, counting down.
TGAACCTCCGTCCTAGGCCTCAAATCACACACAGAGTGCTACGGGGTTTTGCTCAAGAATATCCCTGTATTTAGCACCATCCATCTTTCCCTCAACCCTGACCAGTTTCCCAGTCCCGACTGCTGAAAAACACCCCCGCAGCATGAGGCTGCCACCGCCATGTTTCACTGTGGGTGTCTTTGGGTGATGTGATGTGTTGGGTTTGTTCCAGACATAGCGTTTTCTTTGATGCCCAAAAATTAAAATTTTAGTCCAGAGCACCTTCTTCCATACATTTTGGGAGTCTCCCACAATTCTTTTCGCAAACTCAAAATGCGCCATTTTGTTTTTTGCTGAAAGTAATGGCATCCTTCTGGCCACTCTGCCATAAAGCCCAACTCTATGGAGCGTACGGCTTATTGTCGTCCTATGTACAGATACTCCAGTCTCTGCTGTGGAACTCTGCAGCTCCTCCAGGGTTACCTTAGGTCTCTGTGATGCCTCTCTCCGATTAATGCCCTCCTTGCCCGGTCTGTGAGTTCTGGTGTGCGGCCGTCTCTTGGCAGGTTTGCCGTTGTGCCATGTTCTTTCCATTTTGGTTATGATAGATTTGATGGTGCTCCTAGGAATCATCAAAGATTTGGATTTTTTTTTTTTTTATAACCCAACCCTGACTTGTACTTCTCAAAAACATTGTCCCTTAATTGTTTGGAGAGTTCCTTGGTCTTCATGGCAGTGTTTGGTTAGTGGTGCCTCTTGCTTAGGTGTTGCCGCCTCTGGGGCCTTTCAGAAAGGTGTGTCTATGTAATGACAGATCATGTGACACTTAGATTGCACACAGGTGGACATCATTTCACTAATTATGTGACTTATGAAGGTAATTGGTTGCACTGGAGCTTTTTATGGGCTTCATAACAAAGGGGGGTGAATACACACGCACATAACAATTATTTTTTTATTTCTGGAAAAATAGTTTTATGTATATATTTTTCTAATTTTACTTCACCAACTTAGATTATTGTCTTCTGATCCATCACATATAATTCAGATTAAAAAAACATTGAACTAAAGGCTGTAATGTAACAAAATAGGTAAAAAGCCAAAAGGGGTGAAAACTTTTGCAAGGCCCTGTACATCAGCTACATTTACAACATGTTACAGTATTTTATTTTTCGTATTTTTGTGGTGTTTCATAGGTTACAGTCACTTCACCTAAAACCTAAATGAAGTTTCACTCCTTCTTATTTTTGTACTCCTACATATTAGGATTTGTGACTCATTTCTGCTTAGAAAAGGTGTAAAAATATCTTTTGTACCAGAAAAATGACTAAGTAACTCGTGGCAATGAAAACATTTGCATGCACTTTATTGCCCTGACCACTTATTGCCATTTTCGTGCAAAACTCAATGTGACGAAAATGTCACACAACAACAAAAAGGCGGGCTGGAAGAATTCTAGTGTATTTCAGATCACTTTCATTGTTTTCCTTTCTGTCCTCAAAAAAACCGACTAAACCACATTACTCCTCGAAACAGAGAAGCGCCTCTTGTAAAATTTCTGCACCTTTCCCCTTTCATGAATACTGTATTTTTCCATAGATCTAAAACCCACTTTGTTACATTACTTTGTGATATTCCCCCCCACCTTCCACAACACAAGCACATAGGACACATGCACGCTCTCAAATAAACATTTGTTAAAGTGGAGGGCCACCCTGAAAAAAAAAAAAATACATTAAAATTTAGAAAAAAAAAATCAGAAAAAAAAAATGATTTTTTTTTTTTTAACTTACCAGAAATGCCAGTTGCTAGGTACATCGTCCTAATCTGCCTCTTCCTCCTCCGCGGAGATCTTCTGTCTTCTCTCCTCCGTGCGGCGTCTTCTGGGTAATGGGTCGCGCTGTGTTCTGGGAACTGTGTGTCCCAGAACACAGCGCGCCCCATTCACAAAGCGCTGCGCGACTCGCGCATGCGCAGTAGGAAACGGGCAGTGAAGCCGCAAGGCTCCACTGCCTGTTTCCCTTAGCCAAAATGGCGGCGCCGGGACCCGAGAGCCGAGGGACGGGTCAGTCTCGGGCGGCCGACATTGCAGGCGCCCTGGACAGGTAAGTGTGCTTATTAAAAGTCAGCAGCTACAGTGTTTGCAGCTGCTGACTTTTACTTTTTTTTTTTTTTTAAACCGGCCCTCCTCTTTAACTGTATCGAAAAAGAGAAATACAAAAATAAAGAGTCAAACAAATTTTCATTACCACTTGCTGACCACGCACTGTCGTTTTACTGCTACAGCGCGGGCCGCTTGCGCAGAATAACATGTGTGTATACTGATTTACTTGCGCAGAATAATGCGTGTGTGTATATATATATATACATACACACACACATACACACGTTTATATATATATAAAATGGGCTGGTACTGATTAAAAATTTCATGTTCGACTAATCAAATTTTTTTTTTTAATCGCCTAATTTCGATTAATTATAACGCACATACAGATCCAACTACTTTTAGCTGATCTCCTTGCATTGCAACTCTGCATTAGTCAGTGGTAAATGTGGTATACACTATATATACAATCACCCGACACTAGTTAGTTTCCACAATCAATGACTTGACTTCACAGTTCACACAAATACATTTTAAATTCAATCTGTAGCACTGACGTAAATCTTTTTTTTTTTTTTTTCCCACAGTCGCGTGACAATCGCTCCACCTCCGGTCTAACTAATCACTCTCACCTTATTATGGTATGGACCCCTGTGCAAACAGGTGGTCATGCAAGCAGGTATCAAAAGGGTTAACACGGACCATAAACTTCTCTCACGTCTCCTTAGATCTCAGCAAGGAGGCCCGGTCATGGGTAAAAAGAAAAGATCTAAGTGCTCACCGCTTAAGTATAAAATTTAACCACTTAAGGACCGCCTCACGCCGATATACATCGGCAGAATGGCACAGCTGGGCACAATCACGTACCTGTACGTGGCTCTTTAAGTGCCCAGCCGTGGGTCGGGAGCACGCCACCGGCGGCGTCCTCCCCGACCCGGTCCTGAGCTCCGTGACCGTGGGACCAGTGGACCCAATCGCAGGACACCAGCGGCGATCGGGTCCACAGTAGCCAGCTCGGATTGGCTGTGAGAGTCAGAGGGCTGATGATATTACAGCCTCTGCCAATCCGAGCAGGCATTGTATTTAATAATAGAATGCATAGCTCGCCGTGACTGGCTCAGGGCGGTATACTGTATGTATACTGTGAAACAGCATGTTACCCAGCACCAACTTTGTTTCTGAACATACGGTATTACCACACAAGGGGGTCGTCTTATACAGTGAGTACAGCATAAAACCAAAATTTTAATTCGAAAAGTAGGGGGTCGTCTTATATGCCAGGTCGCCTTATACGCACGAAAATTCGGTATCTATGCGCAATTCTGTATTTATGGGTAGAGGGTGCGATGTAGTCGTAGTTGCCTACCACATCCTGCGGAGAAATGACTGCCCCGCTCTGCTTTGTATCATCCGCAAATCCAGAGATTGAGCGGTTTATCCCCAAAAAAAAAAAAAAAAAAAAGTCAGGTCATTTATTGAATTTTCGGCTTGTATTGTTCAAATATCCTTCTTTTTAACGTTATTGCATCTGAATCATTGTGTACATTTTATACAACATTGAAAAAAAAAATTGTTTTGTTTGATAAGTTCATCATTTTGTTCTGTGTTCTGTGTCATATTGGTTATGAATGTGGTTTGTATATTCAGATTTGTTTCTTATATGCATTATTTTCAAATTTTTAGTACGATTTTCAGAAGACTGCTATATCTGTTCCATTTTATTCCATTCTATTCTACTTTGCTCTATTCTTTTATTTTCTATTGTATTTTTCAATACTGCCCTGTTTTATTCTATTCCTTTATTTTCTATTCTCTATTCTATTCCTTTAATTTCTTTTCTATTTTAGTCTATTCCATTATATTCTTTTATATTCTATTCCTTTATTTCTGCTCTATTCGATTTTAACCTATTCTATCCTTTTAAGCAGCCCAAGTAGGAATCATTTATTTGTTTTTTTATGCAATAAGCCCCATACGCACTAACAGATTTTCTGTTGATTTTTTCCTTCAGGTTTACCAAAACCATGTAGTGCAAGGGCCTGCCTGATTGCATACAAATTAAAACTCCTAAGGTTTGACCTCATATTATATGGTTTTGGTAAATCTGAAGGAAAAACTCAGCAGAAAAACTGATAGTGTGTATGGGGCTTTACGGGTACTTATATAACGCCGTCAATTTACACAGCACTTTACATATTATATATATATATATATTGCACATTCACATGAGCCCCTGCCCTCAAGAAGCTTACAATATAAGATCCCTAACTCACATTCAAAGATACACATGATAGGTCCAATTTATCCTGGATCAATTTCAGTTAGCCTACCAGCATGTCTTTGAAGTGTGGAAGGAAACCGGAGTCCCCGGAAGAAACCCACTTTCACTTTTATGCCTCACTGTATGCAACTCAAATTCAAATTTATTTTCAAATTCAAATTCATTATGATTAATTTCGGATTTGTTACCATTGTGATTCGGAAATGCGAATGAATACATCTGAGTCTTCGAATAACAAAAATTTAGTCTGAATTTCCATTAGTTACAAAACAAATCGGACATGTCTAATTGAGGGTACCTGCCATCGGGTCTGAGGTCCGGTTCACACTGAGGCAACACGATTTACAGCGCGACCTGTACGCGACCACTGCGGCGACTTGCAAAACGACTTCTGTATACAAGTCAATGCAAGTCGCCTCAAGTCGCCCCGAAAAGTCGTACGGGAACCTTTTTCTAAGTCGGAGCGACTTGAGTCGCTCCGATTAGAACGGTTCCATTGCACAGAGCAGGACGCAACTTGTCAGGCAGCTAAGTTGCCTGACGAGTTGCCCCTGTGTGAACCGGCTCTTAAAGAGGAAGTAAACCCTGATGAGTTTACTTCCTCTTTCATTCCCTGCAAAGGTAAAGCATAATGGACTACTATGCATCGCATCGCATCGCATAGTAGTCCATTATGTGTCACTTACCTGAAACAGGAGCCAGCGAAGTCACCGCTGTCCCCTGTAGTCCGGCGCATCCATCTTCTCGGTGGGTCTCGCTGCTCCGCCGCTGTCATTCGGCGAAGCCGCGATGACATCACTCCCGCGCATGCGCACGGGAGCCGACACATGCGGCATCTTCGTCCTTGCGGTGCCTGTCTTTCGGCAAATATCTCCTAAACCGTGTAGGTTTAGGAGATATTTCTTGGACCTACAGGTAAGCCTTAATCTAGGCTTACCTGTAGGTCAAAGTGTGTTGTAAGGGTTTACAACCACTTTAAGGTTTTCTCTTTGAATGGTATCAGATACCATTTAGATTGGTGTTGCCCTATATGATGAACAATCGTTAAGATAAAATGAATCAAAAGAGATGGTCTAGAGAAATTAATAAATGGCCTTGATCAATATGTTCCAATTCTATCGAATGTTGCGGTTTTTCTTTGGGGCTTCTTTGTTGGTAAAAGCAAAAAAAAAAAATTTGACCGACTAGTTACTGCGGTCAGTATTTTCACCGTTCCTCTACGAGTGCTCTGGGCTCCAGATGTGTGTTACGACCAACAACTGCAAGCCATTAAAGTGTGGATGATGTTGCAGAGTGAGTAAATCTTAGGGTAACCGTAAACTTCTAGCAGTGAAACAATAGGACAGGTGCAAGCCATTCCCCGCTGATCCAACTTGAACTACACCATCCACCGGACTTTATAACAGCGCCCGGGCCCGGGCGCACAAACACGCTATGACAGACTAGAACAGGCCGGACAAACGTGAGAAAGCCAAAGCCACGCATAACTCTGGAATCTGTACTGAGAAGTAAACGTCCCAGGTGCCTTGTGAAAGAATACAAACCAAAGAAACAAAGGTTCAGCTGTCTTACCATAATCTCACAACGTGCCCTGTTTTTTTTTTGTCCTAAACAGGCTACACCTGTTACAATTGAATTGTATAAATCGCCTTTAGATCTACCAACAACCACAAAGATGTGAGATCTTATAAAATTGGATAAAAGTCGAGTGGATTGATGAATGCATTGTCCTTACACTCAAGAGTTGCTGCTAAATTTGAAGGAGACCGTACAGAGATTTGTAGAATCAGAATGTAGAGCGTGTGGATTAGCTTTACGAAAACTGCTCCACTATCACTAACAGCCACTTATCACACTCCAATGTCTTTAACTGACATTTTCCAGAGAAGCTGTCAATCTGACCAATGGACACAGTATACTAAATGATGTCTAACTAAAGATCTATATAGAGGAATCAGGACCTCCTTCCCCCCCACTGGTGACCCCTCTAGTGATTTATATAGAGCAATCAGGACCCCCTTCCTTCTGCTGGGGATACCTCTAGTGATATAAAGATCTATATAGAGGAATCAGGACCTCCTTCCTCCCGCTGGTGACCCCTCTAGTGATATAAAGATCTATATAGAGGAATCAGGACCTCCTTCCCCCCACTGGTGACCCCTCTAGTGATTTATATAGAGCAATCAGGACCCCCTTCCTTCTGCTGGGGATACCTCTAGTGATATAAAGATCTATATAGAGGAATCAGGACCTCCTTCTTCCCACTGGTGATCCCTCTAGTGATATAAAGATCTATATAGAGGAATCAGGACCTCCTTCTTCCCACTGGTGATCCCTCTAGTGATATAAAGATCTATATAGAGGAATCAGGACCTCCTTCCTCCTGCTGGTGATCCCTCTAGTCATATATAGATCTATATAGAGGAATCAGGATCTCCTTCCTCCCGCTGGTGACCCCTCTAGTGATATAATGACCTATATAGAGGAATCAGGACCTCCTTCCTCCCGCTGGTGATCCCTCTAGTGATACAAAGATCTATATAGAGGAATCGGGATCTCCTTCCTCCCGCTGGTGACCCCTCTAGTGATTTAAAGATCCATATAGGATAATGAAGGCCTTCTTCTTCCTGCCGGTGACTTTGGAAGAAAGGGGGTCAGGTACAATCTCCAGTACAATAGGGTTAGTTGTCAGTCCCTTAATTTTAATGGGCTGCCTAACACAATGTACATGAACATGTGACATGTCATAGGTTAAAAAAAACTGCAAAGATATAAATGGGTCCTCAAATATAAGCCAAACTTTTAAATTTAGGCGGTCTTCGTATAATTTGGCCAATTGCGGAGCGTTAGCAGAACTCTTTAATTTGCAACACAAAAATTAACTTGCAGGCAGCAACACACTGCAATGGATAGCAGGGGCCCTTTGACAGCAGCTATTGTGTAACATGTTCCACATTGGTCATACAGTCCCAGGCTAAGCGCACAACAGGTCTCCAATTGAAGTCACCATCCTCGTAGAATTATTTTCCCAGCAGGATCATTTTCACTGAACCGTGAGCCTTCAATCATAGCCAAGTTCTGGTGGTCTGAACGGAATACTGGAACAAACACTACCACCGCTTATTACACCCAAATGCTGGGAAAGCTTTGAGTTGTAAACTGCGGTAACAGTGTGGGAGTGAGAGAAAATTAAAATGGCCGCCCCTTCGGAATGCCTGAACTGTAAACGTGTAAAAAAGTCTCCATCCTGGGTCAGTTATTAGCCGAGATGACTAGATTTAACTGGCTAGCGTGGACGGACTTTAAAGGCACAACAACATTCCTTTTTTGGAATTATTTTTCTTTATTTCTTCACAAATTTACCGATGAGGCATTTTGAATGCCGTTTCTTTTTTGTATGGCTAGCGTGGGCAGCGCAGTGTTTAGCACTCTTGCCTTGGTGCACTGGAGCCCTGAGCTGGAATCCCTACAAGGATACTATCTGCATCAAGTATGCATGTTCCTGGAACACTGTGAGCTGTCTGGAAAATGAGACGCTGCTGAACTTTTGTGTCATTTCTGAACCCCTGGAGCAGGCGGGGACTTTATACCCTGTTGTGGGACAAGTTTATGCTGGCGGTGAGCCAAAGTTTTGCTTCTGTGTCTCAGAACAAAATAGGGGGGAATCCCTATAACCGCACGTCCGCATAGTCCCTAGAATCGGTGTAAGTGTGGCAACCTCAGCCTGGACTCCAGCCAGGCCATGTGCCCAACACATTTCACTCCGCCCCTCAGAGCTTAGTGATAGGGGACTGCTGGGCTGTTTTGTTTCATGCTGAAGATCAGCTATTTTTTGTTTCCTTTTGAAAAGAAAAAAAAAAAAAGGACTGTTTAGCCGGCCATAGACGGTTCGAATCTTGGTTGGTTCAAGATTGGACAAGATTCAAACCATGTTTGAGCAGGCTGATTGTACTTAAGTTAATTGATCAACCAGCCTGCCGGATTTCATGTGATTATATAACAGCTGCTAGCAATAATCACTGTGTTCTCCCTATGAGGACAGCTCCCCCTTCACCCCCACCTTGCCAGAAGAGCACGATGTGATTGATTTACTAAGGACAAATAAACTGTGCAATCTGCAAGTGCAACTGCTCCAGAGATTAGTAAATACAAGCAAGAAAAAAAACAAAAAACAGAATTTTTGCTTGCACATGATTGGATGATGGAAGTCAGCAGAGCTTCCCCTCATTGACTAAGCTCCGGAGGAACTGCACTTGCAGAGTGCAACTGCAATTTGCAAAGTGCATAGTCTAGTTGTCTTTAGTAAATCAACACAAATGGCTCAGAGGGAGGCGGGATGGGGGAAACGAGCGAATCCTTGCCTGCAACCAGTGCATACAGGAAAGAAAATTGCTCAGTCTATAGCCCGCCTAAAGCCTCGTACACACAATCGGATTGTTGGCCAACAAAACCGCGCACTTTTGTCCAAAGGGCGTTGGTCTAAACTTGTCTTGCATACACACGGCCACACAATTGTTGGCCAACAATCATGAACGTAGTGATGTACTACATGGATTTTCAGCTCTTTAGCGCCATTCTTTGGGCTCATTCTGCTAATTTTGTGTTAGAAGTTTGAGATGATTCGCGCTTTGCTGTTCACGCTTTTCAGTTCGTTTCTGAATAGCCATTCGTCAACCAGAAATGTGGCGGAATCGGAGGAGATAACGTGTTATTTATTATTGGCCTTGGAGTTATTGCTTTGACGTTACTTTTTGGGTTGAATAATAATGATTTGATTTGGTATATTTTCTATATTTTTGGATGCATAGAACGCACTTTTTGGTTAAGTTCTATTGGCGGATAGCATGTCTAATTTTATTAATTTTATTTTTTTAATGCACAATAAAAAAAATTGTGGAGAATAATACTTGGCGGTGCGTTTTACTTCAAATGACAGTTGGGGAGTCGGCAGTTACATTTAAAAAAAAAATACATTGTAAAATTGACAAGGGACACCAACATAGTTGTATCTTTGATCTTAAAAACTACGGGATAATGGTGTTGTAGCAACTTTCCCAAATAATAAAAAAAAAAAAAAAAAAAAAGAAGGATAATAATATTATTCTTGATATCACTAGAAAAAAAAGCCTTTGAAAATTTGTCCTTTTATTTTTCCTTCCCCCTTTTTTTTTTTTGCAATAACTCCATCAGTATCACCAGCAAAGCAGCTTCATTATTATCCCATGAAAGAAGAAGAGAATTGTGCGCTGCATTTGGAGATTTCATAATTTGCCACGTCACGAAAGTTAATTCTTCATTACGAGCGCGAGTTTACAAGACCAACCGCTTTCGGCTCATCTTCGCTTCCGAGCATGCGTGTTTGTACTTTGGACTTGTCCGATGGACATGTGTACACACAAACATTTGTTGGCGGAAAATTTGAGAACATGCTAGTCAACATTTGTTGGCGGAAAGTCAGACAACAAATGTCCGATGGAGCGTACACACGGTCGGACTTTCCCCCCAACAATCTCACATCCAACATTTCCCGTCGGAAAGTCTGATCGTGTGTACAGGGCATAAGTCTTAACGAACACAACAGCATTCTGTGCAAAAGCTACAGATCAACATTTGTATTCACACAGATTAGCACAGATCATGCACACAATGAAATAAATGCACCATTTTGAAAGGCCAAGCGTAAAAAAGAAAAATGAAAAGCTGCTTCATGCCTTAGACCAGCGATTCTCAACCAGGGTTCCTCCAGAGGTTGTAGGGGTTCCTTCAGCATTGGGAAATTTCTGCCTCTCAGATAAATTCCTATTCACATCATTGATCTTTTTAGCTATATAGGTAATTCTTCCCAATGACCACACAAGTGTAAGGACCATTCTTCCCACTGACCATCACACTAATGTATCATGAGTTGTAGATTTCTATTTTTTAGCAGGGGTTTCCCTCGAGACCGGAGAACTATTTCAAGGGTTCCTCTGTGTTGAAAAGGTTGAGAAAGGCTGCTTTAGTACATACTTCTGTATAGCGATATCTAAGAAAATACACAAGAAAAAAAAAAAAAGATGAAGACCATCTGCAGCGAAGAGGAACAATTAGGGCTGAAACAACTAATCGATTCTGAAATTAATTGATTACTATTTTCATAATCGATTAATCGGCCAGTAACATAATGGGGTTAAAAAAAAAAAAAAAAAAAGGAGCCCTTTATAGTACAAAAAGAGCAAATAATCGCTACTGTAAATATTACTTTCACTGTTCTACAGTAATAAAATGAACCCCTTACAGTAGTGATTATCTGATTTTTTCTACTATAAAGGGCTAAATTTCATTTTTTTTAAACCCATTATGTTACTAAACGTCTTGGTTCACATCTATGTGTTTATTGGTGCTTTTTGCAGAAATGCCCCACAGTTCATTTACATGGTTTCCTATGGGACATGTTAACATCTGAAAGGGTCGGGGACTTTTAATGCAAAATGGTGCTTTATTGGTTCAATATACTTCAATGGAGAAGCTGCAGAAAAGCGTGTAACGCAGCAATTTGTGTTTTTTAATCTGCCCCCCAAAAAAATGCAAATTGCAGTAAAATCACGTGCACAAAAGTCAAAATGCACAGCAAAAGGCACTGCAGAAACAGATCAAAAACTGCATAGGTGCACCGAGCCTTATGCTGGCCACACAGATCAGTTTTCAGATGAGAATATTCAGACAAAAAATCTTTTGTACATTCACTGAATGAAAGAATTGTGTTTGAAATTTTCATTTGTTTTTAAAAAAATTCTGTTTTTAAAATGAATGTAATTTATGAACAAAACCCACATACACATCTGAAAATTCCTTTGACCGAGAAGATTTCTATTATTTCCAAATTTTCCTGTCACTGTGGTTAAAAATGAACGTTAATTTGACCCATTTTTTTTTTTTTTTTTTTTTTTTTAAGGTTATTAACCGATTCATCGATTCATCGAAACAATAATCGACCAACTAATCAATTATGAAAATAATCGTTAGTTGCAGCCCTAGGAACAATTTAAAAAAAATGTGACTTTGTGTAATCCTGTAGATTCCAGAGAGAAGGTATAAATACCTCGCCTTTATCGCACTTTTCCATCCAACCAGTACTGATTAGGACTGCTCTCTGAGGAATGCTGTGCGGTATTTAGGTCTGAGTGCCGACACCTCAGAGCACAAACATGCAGTCTGGTCCTTTTGTTTTTAATTTTCTTTCCTTTTATTTTTTCTATTTCTATTTTTCTACACGTGTAAAAGCTCGACCTGCTACCAGAGACACCAAAACGTGGGCACAACCGCTTCCGTCACCCCATAATCACAGAAGTGTGCCTTGGCACATACACACTCACTCGCCCATGCATTTTATCATACATGCTCACCTATTTTTTATTTATTTTTTAAATATCTTTTTATTGGTTTAAACAAAACATAGACATTTAAACATACATTGGTCTTACATGGTTACATTGTTATGTCTTACATAAATACCAGGCATATACCCAGTAATGTAATTATTGTACATCAACAGAGAGCCCTGGGTGACCGGGTACTATCGTTAACCTTTATGTATGTTTGCACAACATCAGATATACTTGGCGTGTATAGTTGGTACTCATGTGGGAGCTATTAGGAGCAGGTACTCCAAGGCAACCTCCGAAGCAGAGGAGGGATCTGCCAGCCATTTGGACCATATTTTGTCATACTTGTTGGGACAGCCCCTATTGGCCTAAGTGTCTTTGTAGAGAGGTAGGCTATTATTGATAAGTTGTTTCCACAGAGAGAGAGAGGAGGGGGGGGTTGGTTTGCGCCAGCTGAGGGCTATTGCTTTGCGTGCATAAAACAGCAGGAGTCCCACGAGCGTGCGACCCGCTACTGTGGGAATTAGTTGCTCAACCAGGCCTAATATGCAAATTGCCATTGTCGGTTGTAGTGGCACCGAGGTAACCAGCGTAATAAAGGCCAGAATCTCTTTCCAGTAGCCAGCAATTGCTGGGCAGGACCAGAAGACATGGGTGAAGTCCGCAGGAGTCCCACCACATCTCCAACATCCGGGAGGGGAGTCAGGGTTCAATTTATGTAACCTGTAGGGGGTAAAGTATGCCCGATGGACGATCTTGAACTGGATCAGGCGGTCTCTCAAAGAAAAGGGAAGTCCCAAATGTCATCCCAATCGTCGTTGTCAAGATCAGGGATGTCACAGGACCACTTATTTCTTAGCGCTTCCAACGCTGGGAGGGAGGTGATGATCAGATGTGCGTACAATTGAGAGGTGGGTTTTTTCGCACAATCAGATCTAAGGAGGTCTTCTAGGGAAGAAGGGAAGACTGGGTATACATGCTCACCTATTTTGCAGTCACTTGTGCATAAATACAGCCATGGCCAAAACTTTTGGGAATGACACAAACATTAAATTTTCACAAAGTTGGCAGCCTCCATTTTCACAATGCCAAATTTGCATACACTCCAGAATGTTATGAAGAGTGATCAGATTAATTGCAATTAATTGCCTCTTTGCCATTGAACTTAATAGCAAAAAAAAAACAAAAACATTTCTTCCACTGTATCTGTGAAGAAGGCTTCAGGGCGCCCAAAAAAGTCCGGCAAGCGCCCAGGACCATCTCTCCTCCCAGTTGATTCAGCTGCTGGGATCGGGGGCACCACCAGTGCAGAGCTCGCTGGGGAATGGCAGGTTTGAGGACATCGGCACACACAGTCAGGAGAAGACTTTTGGAGGATGGTCTGGTGTCAAGAGGGGCAGCAAAGAAACCACTTCTCTCCACTTTTCTCCTCGGAAAAAAAATTACTGCGTTCTTGCGGTGGCGATGGCTTTCCTCCCTCCCTTACTTTCCGTTTGGCATTAGATGGGAACATTGGGCATATGCAAAGTGACAATCCACATATATAATAATACAATAGATACATGCCTAGTGTAAGTTCATTCCCTTTTCCAATGGAGGGAGTGGTTGCAGAGGTCATGTTTGAGAAGCTCTACTCCAGTGATGGCGAACCTTGGCACCCCAGATGTTTTGGAACTACATTTCCCATGATGCTCTGGCACTCTGCAGTGTAGTGGAGCATCATGGGAAATGTAGTTCCAAAACATCTGGGGTGCCGAGGTTTGCCATCACTGCTCTACGCCATGTCTGATCATGTGCGATCTTGTTTAGCAATGACGATTTCAGTCACATTGTTAGAAATGATTGGGGTGTGTGACCCATGCGGTAAACCCATATGTGGCTGGTAAACCCGTGGCAAACAAAAAAAAAAAAACAAACTAAAATGTGAGCCCACAAATGAATATGTCACGTAGTCTCGGTCAAAGAATTTTGGAAGACTATAATGGAGACAGAGCAGGCAAGACAGTTGATGAGCCGTCTCCTGGTGCCAGTCCTCAAGGACATCGGCCTCTGTTAGAGATTACAATACGTCAGCACTTGTCAAGGGACACGCTGTAATGACACAGAAGTGCATCTTGTCTGATGCTAATTTTGTAGGATCTCACAATGAATGTTAAAAAGGTTTTACATTTTAAACTATAGATCTGTTTTAAATGAAATGTGTCAAAAATCTTGGCCATACGGCCAACCTAATATGATAAAAAAAATGCATAAATAGAGGTTTACCTGAAGTGAAAACCAACCCCTACCCACATAGTCCTTTAGCTTTGCAGACTTTACAGATTTTTTTCTAGGTCAGGTTTTCTTTTTATTTAGGACACATAAACATACACAAAAAAAGCAAAGAAAGCATATCACCAAAAATCTTATCAAAACTACAAACGAAAATAACCCCCCCCCCCCCCCCCCAGGACCACATTTTGCCCCTGGGCCAAAATTTGGAAAACCAGTGCTCCAGAGCTTAGCAATAAAGTGAAGCCTCACCTTGCAAAGAATACCCACCACCCTTAGCAAACATCGAACAATCGAGCCCGAACTAATATGGTCTAGCCATGGTAACCAGTGTGAGTCGAAACCTCTTAAGCCCCATACACACTATCAGTTTTTCTGCTGAGTTTTTCCTTCAGGTTTACCAAAACCATGTAGTAAAGGGCCTGCCTGATTACATATAAATGGAAACTCCTAAGGTTTGACCTCATATTATATGGTTTTGGTAAAATCTGAAGGAAAAACTCAGCAGAAAAACTGATGGTGTGTATGGGGCTTTGGATGAATTTCTAAAAAAACATAGATATCTATCATAGTAAATGCACTTATTAAGATCAAATATCCAGATACGGTCAGAGGATGCAGTGAGGTCCACTTAAGGGCAATTGGTCTCCGAGCCACGAACAGTGCACATATGACAGTAGTCCACTTTGGTGGTTCAACCGATTAACGATCAACATGGCCCCCAATAAGCATGTAAGAGGATCCACTTGAAGGTTCACATTTAAGATCCCATTATGTGTACCCACTACCTCTGCCCAATACCTCCGGAGTTTTGGCCAGCGCCATAATAGGTGTATCAGAGACACTGAATTACCGCATCTAGGGCAAGCCGAATCGGCTCTTAAGCCAATAGCACACAGAAATCCAGGGGTTCTATACAACCTATGCAATATAAAAAACTGGGTTAACCTGGGCGAAGGTGAAAGAGACACAGAAGGAAGAGCCTGAAGAATCTCTTCCCGAGCATTATTAGGAATGGGCCCCATATACTGTTCCCACTTTGCTCTAGAGGGCAAGTGAAATATGTGAAAAGTGCTCTTGAGTAGTGACAAGTGGGTAGCGGAAATAAGGCCTTTAGTAGAAGTTGCTTGAACTACGCTCTCCAACACTGGCACTGGAGGAAACCAACAGGCAAAGTAGAAAATTGGGCATGTGGAGCATGGCATAGCTGAAAACATTGATGGAACCACCTCTGGTTCAGAGGAAGTTCCCTTAACAGCTGCTCAAAGGATTTAATTGAGCCCTTCTCATCTAAGAACCCCCACTTGTTCCCACAGCTGAAAACCTTGCAGGGTCGACGGCTCAGGGAGCTTTTTATTACCCCAAATAGGGGTATATTTATTAAGGGAGGAAGCCCCCCATTAACGTCTTGACAGAATCCCACACCTTGAACAGCAGTACAAAGGTGGGCATGCCAAAAAAAAAAAAAACAGAGCACCCCAACAACCCCTCACCTCTGCACCCTTAATAACTAATAGAACACTTTGCATGTGGAAGAGGGGCGGTCTAAACCCAACTTTACAGAAAAAGTTGAGAACTGATATAACTTCACCTGCCTAAAGTTGAGGACTGATAAAACTTCACCTGCCTAAAGTTGAGGACTGATAAAACTTCACCTGCCTAAAGTTGAGGACTGATAAAACTTCACCTGCCTAAAGTTGAGGACTGATAAAACTTCACCTGCCTATAGCATTGCTATCCTTCGAAGTTAAAGGAATGTGGAAGTTGCACACAGAGGATCATGAGACTACAAATGCAGGTACATTGACAAACATAATACCCAATTCTTCCCTAAGCAGGCATCACGTTTATGAAAGTTGATATGATTACCATGATTCACCAACCTGCGGGCAAGCTTTAGGCATTCTAAACTGGTCTCCTACCAATATCACTGTTCGAGGAATCACTTCAGTAAGTGCCCAATGGTACCAAAGTCACATCAAAAAAAATCTTATGAGAAATTCTGTCAATACTTACACTCTTCGGAAGAGGAACAGCCGCCTCGTACTGCAACCTGACTCTTTGTGGCATCATCACATCATCCTGCAAGATAACAATATGGCATCAAACATGTAAAATAATGAACAAAGAAAGATGGCGCTGGTCATATCCAAGGCCAATTTTGAACTATTTATGGATTGCAAAAGTGGACAAGTACATTATGGGCATCTACCGGAATCCATTCAGTGTGCATTGAAATATTTAACATATTGATGTTTTTTTTTTTTTTTTAAATCAGGCAAAAACACAGTAATACCTTGGATTACGAGCAGAATTTGTTCCAGAAGCATGCTTGTAATCCAAAGCACTCGTATATCAAAGCAAGTTTTCCCATAAGAAATAATGGGAACTCAGATGATTCGTTCCACAACCACTGCTGGTGTATGCAGTACTGTATGTGGCATGCAGATGCGGGGGCACTGGTGACGCTCAGAGATGCTCGGTGACACTCGGGAACTTGTTGACACTTTCGGGTGCGCTGATGCACGTTATGCCCGACCCACCCAGCTGGCAGTATCTCCGAGTTCTCCAGCGCCCCCGAACCTCTGGCCACATATGGTAATACATACACCAGCAGCTTGAGTCCTGCTCATCTTACGAGACAGCACTCCCGCAAATCAAGTCAGTTTTTTATATATATATATATATATATATATATATATATATATATATATATATATATATTTCGCCTTGCGAAACGCTCGTATAACACGTTACAGGCAAACCGAGGTATCATTGTATTTAGAAAATTGTACAAGTTCAGCAGTGACCATACCGGTCTGAATCACATATAAAACATCCCAGGAAATAGTCAAACTATCAAAGGATAGTTACAAGGAAAAAAAAACATATCCATTTCCAGCACACATGTAGAACATATACAGTGACTTAATGGTAAGAGAGAACAAGAAAACGATGGTACATTTCCTTCCGCTAACAGATTAGAGCAGGTTTCTCCAAACATTCTAACAACTTGCCGACCAGGCCTTTTCTGGCACTATTTGTAAAAAAATCTGTATTTTTTGCTAGAAAATGACTTAGAACCCCAAAACATTATATATACACTATATTACCAAAAGTATTGGGACACCTGCCTTTTCACATGAACTTTAATGGCTTCCCAGTCTTAGTCCGTAGGGTTTAATATTGCGTTGGCCCCGCCCTTTGCAGCTATAAAAGCTTCAACTCTTCTGGGAAGGCCGTCCACAAGGTTTAGGAGTGTGTCTATGGGAATGTTTGACCATTCTTCCAGAAGTGCATTGGTGAGATCAGGCACCGAGGTTGGACGAGAAGGCCTGGCTCGCAGTCTCTGCTCTAATTCATCCCAAAGGTGTTCTATCAGGTTGAGCTCTTACCAGCCCCTATATTGATAGATAAGGCGCTCAAGCCTAAAAGTTTCACCAAGATTTTTAATCCACTCGCTTAGCCTAGGTAGGACATCAGACTTCCAGTGAGCCAAAATTGTTGGCGAGCATAGAGGTAAGATGTTTCTTGTAGTTGGTTACCAGCACACATCTCAGGAGGGATTTTGATCCACTCTTCTTCACAGATGTTCTCTAAATCTTTAAGGTTTCTTGGCTGTCGCTTGGCAACTCAAAGTTTCAGCTCCCTCCATAAATTTTCTATAGGATTATGGTCTATAGACTGGCTAGGCCACTCCATGACCTTAACGTGCTTCTTCTTGAGCCACTCCTTTGTTGCCTTGAGGTATGTTTTGGGTGATTGTCATGCTGGAAGTGTTAATTTTGGCAGCAAATTTCGATTTAGTTTTGGTCCCATTTTAGTCTTCTACAATTGTTTTAGTTGTAATTAGTCAACTAAATCTCCAGTACATTTTAGTCGACTAAAACTAATTTTAGTAGTATAAAATCGAATGGGTGTAGTTAAATTGTAATGCATTATTTAAGCATTTCTCTACACTTTCCAAACACATTATATACTGCTGGAGTGAGGAAACGAATACGTTATTATTTATGGTATTGAGGTAGGAATATGCACTACAGACCAGTGTTAATTTTGACATCAAATTTCAATTTAGTTTTTGCCTTAGGGTTTTGACTAAATTGGCATTTTAGTTTTAGTCCCATTTTAGTCTTTTGACTCAAATGCCACTTTAGTTTTAGTCGTACTTTAGTTATCTCAATTATTTTAGTTTTAGCCGACTGAAATAGTATTAATTTAGTTGACGAAAAAAGTTTAATCAACACTGCATGCTGGAAGACCCATCTACGACCCATTTCAGTGTTCTGGCTGAGGGAAGAAGGTCCTCGTACAAGATTTTACAATACGTGGCCCATTTCATAGGTCCTCAATGGGGGCAAACTTGGCCTTTAGCAGAGAAAACAGCCCCAAAGCATCATGTTTTGCATCTCGGTGCTTGACTGTAGGGATGGTGCTCTTAGGGTCATAGTCAGCATTTTTCTTCTTCCAAACACGCCGAGTTGAGTTAATGCCAAAGAGCACAATTTGGTCTCATCTGACCACAGCGCTTTCTCCCAATCCTTCTCTGAATCATTTAGTTGTTCATTGCCAAACTTCAGTTGGGCCTGTACATGTGCCTTCTTGAGAAGGGGGACCTTGCGGGTGCTGCAGAATTTCAATCCATGGTGGCGTATTGTGTTACCAATGGTTTGTTTGGTGACCGTGGTCCCAACTGCCTTGAAATCATTCACAAGCTCCTCCTGTGTAGTTCCGAGGTGATCCCTCACTTTTCTCATGATCATCCTCACCCCATGAGGTGAAATCTTCCATGGAGCGCGATTGATGTTTATTTAGTATTTCTTCCATTTCCGAAAAATCGCTCCAACAGTTGTCTCCTTCTCACCAAGCTTCTTGCTTTATGGTCTTGCCACCCATTACAGCCTTGTGCAGGTCTACAGTCTTGTCCTTGAAGTCCTTTGAAAGTTATTTGGCCTTGCCCATGATGGTGAGGTTTGAATGGAAAAAGATTGTGGACAGGTGTCTTCTATACACATAACAGGACTAATCTGTGTACCACATGAGCACCTACTTTAGCCAGTCTGTGGGAGCCAGAATTGTTGTTAGTTGGTAGGGGATCAAAACACTTACTTTACCCACTGAACTGCAACTCAATTTATAACATTTATCATTTGTTTTTTACTGGATTTATGGTTGATATTCTGTCTCTATCATATAAAATACGCACATGATTAAGATTATAGACCCTTCATTTCTTTGCAAGTAAGCAAATTAACTAAATATTCGGGGAATCAACTCATTATTTCCCCCACTGTATACAGCATGTCTATGGATGGAAGATCAGAAATGTAAGGGTCACACCATAACCTGCCAAAGAAGAGAAGTGCTGGCACAAAGAAACAAAAAAACATCCACGTCCTCTTATAAAAAAAAAAAAAAGCACAGAGGAACCTAAGATGTCTGAAACTGCACTGTGGTTATGTTACCAGCTTGGATAAAAACAGTGCCTTATGGAGTTCTTCCTTAAATACGAGTCAGGAGGTTCCAGGCACGAGGAGAATCGTGCAGCTGAGGGCAGTAAAAATGCAGAAGTGGAGGAAGTGATTTGAGGAAGTTGTTGATTGAATATATAATTCTCCGTGACTTTGGTGTGACCTTTAACAGGTTTATTGAACGTTGGTGATCTACCAAGCACATCCTGGCTGATTCTACAAGCCGATTGTGGCACTGCACTCACCAGTGCCCAATACCACAACGGCGACAATATAACCAGTGTGGGAATGGCTGTTCGTGCTCTGCAGCCAGTCAGATGGGAAACTCCATATGACAACTTCATAGGGTGCAAATTGTTATTAGAAATAATGCATGAAAAGAAATCCATGTTGGTTAAGTTGGAAATCAAAAATTAGAAAAGTTTTTTCGACTAAACTGGAAATCTCCTGCCATGAAAACATGGGGCAGTCGTTATTTATTTAGGTATTTATAGAGCGCCAACAATTTACGTAGAGCTTTACATAAATATTGTACATTTACATTAGTCCCTGCCCCCGAGGAGCTTACAACCCATTATTGTTAATCCCCATGTCTGGGGGGTCTCGCTGTTACCACCTACCAGCTACATTACTCTGCAGATACTGAAGTCCTTAAAGAGGAAGTAAACCCTTTCAAACCACTTTGACCTACAGGTAAGCCTAGATTAAGGCTTACCTGTAGGTCCAAGCAATATCTCCTAAACCTATATGGTTTAGGAGATATTTGCCCGAAAATGGGCACCGCTGTCTACGGCGCATGCGCCGTAGACAGCGGCGCGCAGGCGCACTAAATGCGGCAAGTCCAAGAATGGATCTGCCTAATTTGTCGACTCCCGTGCGCATGCGCGGGAGTGACGTCATCGCGGCTTCGCCGAATGGCAGCGGCGGAGCTGCGAGACGCGACTCCCGTGCGCATGCGCGGGAGTGACGTCATCACGGCTTCGCCGCTGTCATTCGTCGGAGCTGCGAGACGCCACCAGCAAGATGGATGCGGCGGACTACAGGGGACAGCGGCGACTTTGCTGGCTCCTGTGTCAGGTAAGTGACACATAATGAGCTACTATACGATGCATAGTAGTCCATTATGCTTTACCTTTGCAGGGAAAAAAAAAATGGAAGTAAACCCATCAGGGTTTACTTCCTCTTTAAAGTATAACCAAAAGGCAAAACTTTTTTATTTTTTGGTTTTGGATGTAGTGGGGATGGATTAGAAACCCTCTCAGTTTTTACTGCTGTCTGTGCCCCCATTAGGGAGATTCACCCTTGGGAGTGGCATTGGGAGTGAAAGTATAAGAAAACCCCAAATTTTGGGTTGTCCCCAGAAAGGTAATAGAGGGTAAAATCTTCCAATGGGGACATTAGCTTTGGAGACCTGGGGGGCTCCCAAGGGATTCCCTTAATTTTCAGGGATTTCCTCTCACTTCCTCTGTTTGGCTATGGGAGAGGAAGTGAAGGGAAATCTCCGCAATGGGACACAGATGATGAAAATAAAATCCAATATGGGTTATAAACCTCCCTTGCTCTAACCAAAATGAAAAAAAAAAAAAAGCTTTTCGCCTACAGTTTTACTTTAGGTGTATAATTGTTTTGGGTCCACAACTCATTGTATTGACGCCAAAGGGTCAGCATGACAGTAAAGGAACAGAAAGATAACTCAGCAGTGCCAGCCTCCCTGTTTCTTCTAGGAAAACAATTGTTGTCACTTTGAAAATATCCATTGTTCCATTCACCATCTAAAGGATTCAGGTAATAAACTCTGAAGCCTTCGCAACGGGTAGGTTAAAGATTCAGTCCACCAACACATTAAAAATCTACCTTGTCAAGGGGTTAAAATATGTTGTGCACCGGTGAGCAGGCATGTTGGAACAGGAAGGGGCCACCCCCAAACTGTTCCTACAAAGTTGGGAGCATGAATTGTCCAAAATGTCTTGGTATGGTGACGCCTTAAGAGTTCCCTTCACTGGAACTAAGGGGCCAATCCCAACCCCTGAGAAACAACCCCCACACCATAATCCCCCCTCCACCAAATGATTTGGACCAGTGCACATAGCAAGGTCCATAAAGACATGGATGAGTGAGTTTGGGGTGGAGGAACTTGACCGGCCTGCACAAAGTCCTGACCTCAATCCGAGTGCCTTATCTATCAAGATAGGGGCTTCCGCCAAAAAATTTGAAAAACTTTGGTCTAAATTGCTGGGTACAACGAGTCTGAGCCTGCTCGATCTAGTGACTGGTAGGCTGGTAGACCTCAACCCGATAGAACACCTTTGGGATGAATTAGATCAGAGACTGTGAGCCAGGCCTTCCCGTCCCCATCAGTCCCTGACCTCACAAATGCTCTACTGGAAGAATGGTCAAACATTCCCATTCCCATGGACACAGTGTGTGGACAGCCTTCCCAGAAGAGTTGAAGCTGTTATAGTTAAAAAGGGTGGGCCAACTCAATATTGAACCCTACGGACTAAAACGCCATTAAAAGTTCATGTGCGGATAAAGGCGATACTTTTGGTAATATAGTGCATATGCATTACACACACATGCTTGAGCTTTGGGATGCACACCCTAATGCAATAGGCTGCGCACACCTCTACCGCCAGCAGGATCTCACCTCTGGAATCCAGGCTCTGCAACCCTACTTTTTCATCCTCCATAATACAAAACTGGAAATTCCACCAATGTAAATTGGCCCAAACTTATAATGGATGGAAGTGGGCAGAGGCAAAAATTCTGTGCACATCCAGTGAAATACCAGCATTAAAAAAACACACCCGATTGTAGTGCTAATAAACCCACAGAAAACAAAAAATTACTTTTGCATTATTATTATTATGCAGGATTTATATTGCACCAACAGTTTGTGCAGCGCTTTACAAAATGAAGGCGGACATTACAGTTACATAACAATTGGGTACAGGAGGAATCAGAGAGCTCTGCTCGTTAGAGCTTGCATTATGGCTCAAGTGCCAGTTTCATAATAAATAGACACTTTCACTAATTTACAACCTCCCCAAACTACTTTTAGCCGAAAACTGATGCCATCCATTGCAGCAGTCTAATGCCAGCTGTCAGAAGAACAGATACTACGGGGCCAAGCAGGTGCCACAGCTGAGCGGTGCTGGGAAAACACCAGTGACCCCACAAAAACCCAAGGGCAAAAGGTTAAGTGATGTGTCAGCAAATCTTTAAACAATCTGGATGGAATTTCATCTTTAGGTTACACTCTAACATTTGCATGATTGAAAAATGCCAATCAAAAAAAAAAAAAAGTTATAGGAAAGAGGAAGCTGTCCTCTTGTTCTATCTGGTCAACATGCAAATAGTAAAAGTTCCACCAACAACTGTTAAGGGAACTTCCACTTTCTTCTCTTGGCCATGAAGCGCTTTGACTTCACTTTTCAGAAACCATGAAATCAGACCGAGACAGAAGTACAGTTAAATCACACTTGTTTAATAATAAAAGTACCGTATTTATCGGCTGATAACACGCACCCCAAGTTTAGGAGGGAAGTTTAAGGAAAAAAAAAACATTACATTTAAATTCCCATCAATGCAGCCTTATCAGTGTCCATCTGCAGCCTTGCCCATCATTGCACCCTTGTCAGTGTCATTTGCGGCCTTGTCAGTTTCATTTTCAGCTTTGGCGTTTAAAAATGGCGCCGCCGAGATACAGAGCTGGATGTCCTGTGTATCTCGGCAGCGCTCGGTAGCTCTCAGCTGTCCTCACCAGCTTCCGCCCGCTCTTAGCGGGTTTTGGCCGCCGAGAACGGCTGAGAGCAGCCGAAAGCCGCAGAGAACTGCCGAAGGCTCACAATCGGCGGGGGATCGGCGTATAACACGCACCCACGATTTCCCCGATTTTAAGGGGAGAAAAGTGTGTGTTATATGCCGATAAATACAGTAAATAGAACAAACGTAGACAAAACATAGCCACAGTTCAGGAACCGGAACGGATAGACAGACAAGCCAAACGTCAGTGAGCCGGGGAGGAGCGTAGTAAAACAGCAAGCAGGATCTGGAGGCAGAAGGGATCAGCCAAGCAAGTCTTTTAACAGGAATGCAGGAGAGCGTCTCTGTGATGTTGACTAAGGCGAAGGCAGAGATCCTCTGGGCTGAACGGCTTAAGTAGCCAGGACTGATGAGCAGGATCATCAACAGCTGAGTAACTGTGGAGAGATGGGAGCTGGCATTTAGCCCACAGCCGAGTGGCCAGCTCAGAGAAGGAAGGGCTAAGCCCAGCCCTGACATTCACTTACTGCCATGGTTTTGGGGGTACATTTTAACAGCTCTAATCTGATAGAAGAGTAGGATATGGTTTTACATGGAGGAAATATTGTAATCAACAAATGTATTTACCGAATTGCTAGCAAAAAAGGGTGAGCAGTTAGAGTGGCCTTAAAACACACACTAAAATTTTTGGTATAGATCGGCTACTCAGGCAACCAATAGGCGCTTCTTCCCCGGAATACAGGGTGCACCCACTCACCCAGTGCTGAAACGAGTTTCTGATTAGTGAACTGTTTTCCCGACTTCTGGGTTAAGCCCACCCACCACCTCCATACCCAATGAGAACACTTGAGTGACAAATAAGTGAGCTCTTCTTGAATTTCATAGTTTGTGGGAATGAGGCTTTGTTTGTCTCCATCCTGAAGATTGGCCATCCATTGCAGTTACAATCATTTCCATATCGAGGCTTGGCCATCAATTCCTACAGGGAATCCTGGTTCTCCTTTTACAAGGAGGCTTGGCCCTTATTCTGCCTCACATTGGGGTAGAGAATGTTCTTTTTCCCTCCTGGAAATGAAGGCACGGTTCGGATAGCATTTCGATCCACCCACATGGAGTTTTCCCTTCTTGAATGGAGTACAGTACCTTAAAAAAAGTATTCATACCCCTTGATATTTTGTCATGTTACAACCAAAAAACGTAAATGTATTTTATTGGGATTTTATGTGATAAACCAACACAAAGTGGCACATAATTGTGACGTGGAAGGAAAATGATAAATGGTTTTCAATTTTTTTTACAAATAAATATCTTAAAAGTGTGGGGGGGGGGCATTTATATTAAACCCCCTTTACTCTAATACCTCTAACTAAAATCTAGTGGAAACAATTGCCTTCAGAAGTCACCTAACTAGTAAATAGAGTCCACCTGTGTGTGTGTGATTGAATCTTGGTATAAGCGCAGCTGTTCTGTGAAGCCCTCAGACTTTTGTTAGATAACCTTAGTGAACAAACAGCATCATGAAGGTCAAAGAACACACCAGACAGATCAGGGATAAAGTTGTGGAGAAGTTTAAAGCGGGGTTAGGTTATTAAAAAAAATATCCCAAGCTTTGAACATCTCACGGAGCTCTGTTCAATCCATCATCAGAAAATGGAAAGAGTATGGCACAACTGAAAACCTACCAAGACATGGCCGCCCACCTAAACTGACTGGCCAGGCAAGGAGAGCATTCAGAGAAGCAGCTAAGAGGTCCATGGTAACTCTGGAGGAGCTGCAGAGATCCACAGCTCAGGGGGGAGAATCTGTCCACAGGACAACTATTAGTCATGCTGTGAGGGCTTACCTAGGTTGGAGTCCGTGGCGCAGAGATGTAGGCTCACCCTTGCAAATAGACACAGCCAACGGTAACAAAGAGATAAGCTACCTGGGCTGTGAATCTGTGCACGGGGGCTTGACAGGAATTTGCCAAAAGATTGTCCAGGTAAAGCCGCAGTCAGGAATTCCAGAAGTCAGAATAAACGATATATAAACCAGAGTCAGAAGCCGCGGTCAGTCTTGGAACACTGTAACTTGAACACAGGAACCTTTGGCAACGATAGAGACAAGAGACAATGAACTGACAAAGCCCTTAGAGTGAGGCAGTGCTTTATACCCAGCTGATTGGATAAACTGCCTCAGCTGAACCAGGAGTGAAAGGCACTAATTGCAACAAGATCCAGAGTATGGTCCTAGTATTTTATGCAGAACTGTACAAAGCTGGAAAGCAGGCTGAAAGAAACTGAGGTGTGGCTCAGAGGCAAGGTAACACGAGCACTCAACATGCGGTCATAGGTTCAATACCTCTTTGAGCCACTTGGGGTGTGACCACGCATGGCACGTTAGGGACTGTGACACATGCCCTCGACAAATCTGCCCTTTTTGGAAGAAAGACATCGGTGAAAGAAAGCCATAAGAAGTCCTGTTTGCAGGACAAGCATGGTTTCCACTCCTCCAACGAAGTCAGATGTGAGGAAACGTATAGGGCGGAGTTTATGCTTGTGACGTCACCACACGCGTTGGAACCAGGAAGTTGTCGGATCGAATCCCAGGATTGATATTATGAAGTGCTTGTGAGTGGTTAGTTATACATATTTTTACGTACCTCATGAAGCCCGATCGGAAAAAAAACTCCCAGGGCTTTGCTCAGAGAGGTCCAGCTATTACTGATCATCTTCACCATCACAGGAACGACCTCTCAAATGCCAAGTTCAGAGCTACGGCGTCGAAATGCACTAGTAAAGGCATGGCTTCCACTCCTCCAATGAAGTCAGATGTGAGGAAACGCATAGGGTGGAGTTTATGCTTGTGACGTTACCACACGCGTTGGAACCAGGAAGTTGTCGGATCGAATCCCAGGATTGATATTATGAAATGCTTGTGAGTGGTTAGTTATACATATTTTTACGTACCTCATGAAGCCCGATCGGAAAAAAAACTCCCAGGACTTTGCTCAGAAAGGTTCAGCTATTACTGATCATCTTCATCATCACAGGAACGACCTCTCAAATGCCAAGTTCAGAGCTACGGCGTCGAAATGCACTAGTAAAGGCATGGCCTTTAAAAGCAACGTCCTGGGGGTATTTAGGTCAGGCTTCATGAGGTATGTAAATTGCCCACCCCCGCTACACAGGTTGTTTTTATGTACAGATGTCCGTTATCTGCATAGGCAGTTTTTTTGGTGAGGGAGAACTATGCCTTTAAACTCAAAAAAAAATCATCCTTTTGCTTCATCATCATCATTCGAACAAGCTGCACCATCTGGCAAATGAACGCCTTGCATCTTTATAACGTTATCTCAGCCATGTGGGCGGCTGAACTCCTGACCATAACACATTGCGTAACGCAAAAAAGCATAAGTGACGAGTTCTCTGCCACACCTAAAGTGAAAATCGCAAAAAGTTGGAGACTGCGAGACCAGCTCTCCCCGCGGGAAATAACAAGTAAGCAAAGCTGACTGGGATATCGGCAGTGAGTCAGTCCTCTGGCCGGCAAGTGGTGGGGATGGTTGGACCATGACAGGGAAAGTAACACCCTGCCAAGCTCAAGATTCCTTTTCTGGATCAAATCTGCAGATGTCTGTAAATGTCTGAGTCATCCAAGTTGTTCTCCATGGAAATGAAAGGAACACTCAGGAAGAAAGAGAAAACAAAATGTATCACAACAGATATCTCCTCTCAGATGCTGGCAATTCTAATGCCAAGAAAATCGTTGCATTGGCCTTTTTTTTCCCGTGACATAGACCCCTTACAATTACCAGCCAATACAACACTTCCAATAACAAATGATTGTAGGTAATTCATACACTATATTGTGAAAAGTATTGGGTCGCCTGCCTTTACACGCATGTGAACTTTAAAGGCCTCCCAGTCTTAGTCCGTAGGGTTCAATACCGAGTTGGCGCACCCTTTGCAGCTATAACAGCTTCAACTCCTCTGGGAAGGCCGTCCACAAGGTTTAGGAGGGTGTCTATGGGAACGTTTGACCATTCTTCCAGAAGAGCATTTGTGAGGTCAGGCACCAATGTTGGACAAGAAGGCCTGGCCTTGTTCTATTGGGTTGAGGTCAGGACTCTGTGCAGGCCAGTCAAGTTCCTCCACCCCAAACTCACTCATCTATGTCTTTATGGACCTTGCTTTGTGCACTGGTGCGCAGTCATGTTGAAATAGGAAGGGGCCGTCCCCAAACTGTTCCCACAAAGTTGGGAGCATGAAATTGTCCAAAATGTCTTGGTATGCTGACGCCTTAAGAGTTCCCTTCACTGGAACTAAGGGGCCACACCCAACCCCTGAAGGCCAGTCAAATTCCTCCACCCCAGACTCACTCATCCATGTCTTTATGGACTTGTAGTTGCTCCAGAGAAGGGGGTCTACAGTCTTTCCAAGCAACAGGCCAGTTTGATGTCCTTCAGACTTCAGAGGGGCCGAACTTTGCCCCAATTAAAGTGGAAAATGCCCTGGTTTCAGTAGATGTAATCAATGCCCCATTGTTGATATCAGTAGGAGGAATAGTACCCCATCATTGGTTCCAGTGGGAGGAATAGTGACTCATATTAGTAGAAGGAATGATGCCCCATAGTTAGTGTCGGGGGGAGGAAGTTTGCCCCATTATTGGTGTCAGTGGGAGAAATTTGTGCCCCATCATTGGTGTCAGTGGGAGCAATAGTGACTAGTATCAGTAGAAGGAATGGTGCCCCATAGTTGGTGTCAGTGGAAGGCATAGTGCCCCATCACTGGTGTAAGTGGGAGGAATAGTGTCCCATCATTGGTGTCAGTGGGAGCAATAGTGACTAGTATCAGTAGAAGGAATAGTGCCCCATCATTGGTGTCAATGGGAGGAGGAGTGCCCCATTGTTGGTGTCAGTCAGAGGAAGAGTGCCCCATTGTTGGTGTCAGTGAGAGGAAGAGTGCTTCATTGTTGGTGTCAGTGAGAGGAAGAGTGCCCCATTGTTGGTGTCATTGAGAGGAAGAGTGCCCTATTGTTGGTGTCATTGAGAGGAAGAGCACCCGAAGGGCCAGATAAAGGCAAGCAAAGGACCACATATTGCCCCTGGGCCAAAATTTGGAAAACCACTGCTCCTGAGCTTAACAATAAAGTGGAGCCTCACCTTGCAAAGAATACCCAATCACATGCAGAGGGGAAAAAAAACAGCATTTCTGCTTGCAGGTGATGGGATGATAGGGGTCAGCAGAGCTTCCCCTCATTACTAAGCTCTGAAGCAACTGCACTTGCAAAGCAGATGGTCTATTTTCCTTTAGTAAATCTACCCCACAGTAAGCCAGTAACAGAAATGTATGCTCTGTGTTGTATGTACTGTAAATGACAGGGTGGAAACATGTTGGGATACAGATTTGCCTTCTGCTTGGTCAATAGGCCATCATAATTCAACGTGAAGCACTGGGGCCTTAAATTCAATTACCGTTTTTTCAGCATGACAGGCGTGAAGAGAGGGTGTTTGGGAATTTGTCTCGCAGAAACTGAGTCACCGTTCCCCAAGGAGACATTCTTGCTGGCGAAGGAAAAAGCAGCACAAATTGCAGCCCAGAGAAGAGCGGGCATAGATATGGTGGGTTCACAGGAGGCCTTCCCATCGTTCACACCTGTCAGAATAGGGTGGACCGGGCCTCACACACCAGACAAGACTACAGATCCAGCTGTGCTCTCAGGGAGGAGAGGAGACCCAGCAGTGCTTTACTACATGTAGCATAAATGTACTCCTCTCAACAGAACCCTGCATTGTAAGAAATATGCAGGTTTTTACTGCTGACCTTTCCTTGCGAAAAAAATAATGGTTGCCCGGACTGGCTGGTTAAGTTGCTTCAACACGTTATCAGTGAGCTATAACAAGAATGCACCAACTAGGCTTCAACTTCATCTCCCGCATGCCTGTTCCAGGGTCAGCGATTTCCCCGGTGTGCCGTTTTTTTGTTTAGATTGTCCACGGTCCTTGTTTTGGCAAGTCAAGTCAAGGGATGGCTGCAAAAACCCCGATATAGTGAAGGCTGAAACACCGGTTGAAGGCTTTTTAGTTGGCGCAAAATTGGGATTAACGGTGATCTGGTTAAAAAAATAAAAATAATAGATTTTTGTGATTAAACAATGGGTAAACATCCAATGGGGATTGGTCTCACGGAAAATGATGATCCTGATTAATGTTTAGAATCTTCATTAGGTTATTAAAAATGAAAAAATTTGATGAAAATATGGTGTGTACAGGACAGCGTTCTCTACCCCATTTTAGACTTCCCTCTATGACGTGATGGATTTCCCTGGCAAGTTAGGGGTATTCCCCCTCGAACGGACCCACCTTCGGTATAACCTGCTTGAGGAGTTTCATACACATAGATAAGAATGTTTTGTAAATTTTTCTTGCCTTCAACATTTGTTGTGATCTTCCACAAAATAGTACGAAGTACTGGTTGTACCTCACAAGCTCGACATCGATTGTTTTTTCAATGTACCTGTGACACATCTTTAACTACTTGAGTGAATGACGGCTACAGCGCGGACCTCAATTTCCGGGAAGGCCGTCATAGGACATCCTCCCCTGTGCACGCTCCCTGCAGGGCGTGCGGGGAGCGCACTGTGATCACCGGTCCCGGGCCCCTTACCATGTGATCAGCTGTCAGCCAATGACAGCTGATCACATGATGTAATTGTACACAAAAGCTCGGTGATCTTTTTTTTTTATCCTCACGCTGACAGCGTGAGGAGAAAAAAAAAAAAAGGCGATCACCGACTTATGTTAAAGGGACATCGGTCCCGAAGAGGAAGGAGGCACATCTGCGTCCTCTGTGCAATTTACTACCCCCTGCCAGTGCCACCTGTCATTGTGCCCATAGTGCCCACCAGTGTCACCCATCAATGCCCACCAGTGGTGCCAATCAGTGTTACCTAGAAGTGCTGCCTATCAGTGTAAGCAATCAGTGCCCATCACTGCCACCCATTAGTGCCCATCACTGCCGCCTATCGGTGCCCCTCACTGCCGCCTCATCAGCGTACATCACTGAAGGAGAAAAATTACCTGTTTACAAAATTTTAGAACAAAATATAAAAAAATATATATTTTTTTTTTTTTTAAAACGTGGTCTTTTTCAATTTTTTTTAACAAAAAATACAAATTCAAAATGTTGAAATTCTGAACCATATCATTTCCCTGTGGCCCATGACCAGTTACCAAATTTCACTTAAGTGGCCTGTGCTCTTCAAAAGGTTGAGCACCCCTGGCTTAGAGATATCGGTTTGTTGAATGTGTTTGGATATTCAAAAGCTGAGATGGACGATAGAGAAGAGAAAAAAAAAAAACACAAAAGCCAATAAAAAGGTGAAAAACACATTTGGATAAGAAAGATGACCTTGACGTGTTACCAGAACTCTTCTGCAGCTGTCCTTGGGTGGGAATTTTGGAGTTTAGTAAGGAAAAGTCCCGGTGGGGGGGGGGGGGGGTCAACGATTCATTAAACCCCTGTAACCAGGGGCTTTCCACACTTATGTAATTGAATTGACAAACGAGGCAAAAAAAAAAAAAATGCCTCTGCCACCTCCAAATTGACTCATTGCTTTAAAAGCACAGAAAGGAACTGAAAGTCTGTTATGTATTACCATCTTACCATCAGATAGAAAGTACAGATTGATGAAAAGCCAGAGAGAACAGACCCGGAGCCTTGCCACCAAGGTGCCTTACCTTCTTGTGCCTTTTCTACTTTTTACTATACTTCTGTGTTCTACAGAATACACGACTGCCACTTTTTAAAAATTTAGGACAAAATGTAAAAGAAAACATTTTATAGCATTTAACACACAAAGGAAATAATGTCAAATATTGTGCTCTGAACCATAATTATCTGTAGAGTCTTTGTGCCTATTATCAACAGCAGCTCCCACCAAAGCAGACCAGGAGCCTATGACGCAAGCACAGGCTTAGGCAGTGATGAGAGTTGTTCTCATGTTGACCTTGAGATGTAAAAAGGTGTTTGTGCGGCCCAACGGAAGACAGTCAGAGTCCATGCAGAAGGCTTGGCCAACTCATGTATTTCAAGGGCGAAGATAAGGTATATAAGATGGAAACAACAGGTTTGGGTCACAATGTAATCATTTTTGTTTCCAAAGAATAACATGGGATTAGTTCTCAAGGCCAAAATTCTGGCTCAACAGATGCCTCACCAAACGTATCCAACACTTGTACCATTATCTTTGTTTCTAGTATAGTCAGCAATCTGCTGCAATTGAGCGAACTAAAACAGTTAAGAATTCAATTCTGATTTGCCGCAATGTAAAGACACCAAAGCTGAACATCGAAAAAGGGGTTAGATCAGTGATTCTCAACCAGGGTTCCTCCAGAGGTTGCTAGGGGTTCCTTCAGCATTGGGAAATTTCTGCCTCTCGGATAAGTTCCCATACACACCATTGATCTTTTTAAGCTATCTGTAAGGAGGTAATTCTTCCCAATGACCACAAGTGTAAGGACCATTCTTCCCACCGACCATCACACTAATGTATCATGAGTTGTAGATATCAAATTTTTAGCAGGTTTCCCCGAGACCGGAAAACTATTTAAAGGGTTCCTCTGTGTTGAAAAGGTTCAGAAAGGCTGGGTTAGATGTTTTGGCAAAATCTGACCACTCTTGAACATTTTGCAAACCAGAAATTCCTTGAAATGGAATGGGAGCACTGGAAAACCATCTGTATTTCATATATGGTTTATCTTTCACCACATAGTATATGTACTTGTGGGCTAGGTGCAGCAGCAACAGCAATGACACTGAGGCTTGGAGGGCAGCAAACAATATTGAAGAACCGGCAGAACAGTTACAACTTCCGGAGGGAAAAACGCCTATCCAGGAACTTACAATCAATGCAGCAAAAAATCAATAGTAGTAAGCCCAAGCTGAAGGTAGCGCCTGACAAGGGAGGTGGAGTGTGGCGTGGGCGTTCCAACCCAAGAGGGAACTTGCGGAAGTGTAGACGTAGGCCCTACGCTTTCCTTACTCCTCTGGAACCTCTCCCTGCCGCTAGTGCTTTCTCAGACAGACAGGTGAACTCTCCCTACACTAGCCACTTCGCAAATGTGCCCCCAAACCTGGGAGCAGGGACTTAAAAAGACTCTGCTTGACCCAAGATCACCCAAGGTCACATCCAAGGACACTTGGATGCAGTGTATCCAACCAAAATGCTGTCCAGGGGACCAAGAAAACCATAGAGAAACAGCTTCTCTTGACTTCCTCCTCAGCTGCAGTACTACTTTGGTTGAGCGCCACCTACAGTGGAGAAAACAGACTGCACCTGCCTACATACTAGCAATCAATGCACAAAGGAACACAAATAAGGGTTTACATTTTGTCCTGCTCTGTTTTAGGAGCTCATGTCTGGAAATGTAAAGTCTATCTAAACCCAGGAACATAAATGTGATATGTTGCACCTTACCAGTCTTACCATGTGGCTCCCCTCAAATGTGTTCTTTGGGTCTAAGCCACGCCCTTCATCAAGGAAGTCCACTAGGGCCTCGGACTTAGACTACAAAATGTTGGGGACGTGCACTGGGATGAACTGAAGATGCCCCTAGCATCTGAGTATCAGGGCTAACACAATCAGACTCATAGGCAGCTCATATGTATTCGATTTTCTGGGGTCATAACCTTTACATGAATCACGACCTTTGCATAAAAGAAGCTGCTGTGTTAATTGTAGCAGCTGTGATCTAACAGTGTCACTGAAGAACCGGCAGAACAGTTACAACTTCCGGAGAGAAAAACGCCTATCCAGGAACTTACAATCAATGCAGCAAAAAAATCAATGGTAGTAAGCCCAAGCTGAAGGTAGCGCCTGACAAGGGAGGTGGAGTGCGGCGTGGGCGATCCAACCCAAGAGGGAACTTGTGGAAGTGTAGACGTAGGCCCTACGCTTTTCCTTACTGTACTGTAGTTCCTTTGAAGCGGTGACGTTGTTGCAGGGAGCACGCTCGAAAACCCGGAAGTTGAGGAGAACAGATACAGAGAGGAAAGGAGGAAGTGCTGATAAAGCCTATTTATATAACAGGTAAATAAAAGATTTCGGCAGAAATAACAGCTAGATTTATTATCTATATATCATATAGATTAGATATTGCCAAAACATTTTTTAGCTTTACAACCCCTTCAATTACTTTTTTTCAGTTTTCTTCCTTTACATTTATTTTTTATGTGCCCTCTATGCCTTTTTCTTTCTTTCATTATTTTTTAAATAATGCTACAGAAAAAAATAAATAAATAAATAATGCTACAGAGATTCTATTGTGTTTTTTTTATATTAATAATGTTTTTTTCTGTATGGAATATGAAATGCAACAATAATGGTAATGGGACCGTAGGGAGAAGAAATATGGAAGCTGTGAAGTGTAAATGCTCTATGATGACAGTATTCTCTTTGCATGGCATTTAACATGTTCCCTGCATCTGTCAACTGTAAAATATACATATTCTCTCTTCACACCTGTAGCATATTATATCTTTGACTAACTCTTGCAGTGTGTTTGTGGTCTCTGACCATCTCCTGTGGCATGGTAGCAGCATCAGATAGTCTTCTGTACAACTTCCTGTTTTTAATATTGGTAATGTAATGAGGGCACACTTGAGGCGGCCCATAGATACAAAAATATACAAAATATACAAAGTTGAGCAAAAATATTCACACGTGCAATAAATGATGAACCTTTGGTGGTGACAGATCTCTTGTAAGTTTGGGTCAACAGAAGAGCTGCTTCTTGCAACCTAGGTCTCCTGCCAGAGCCCACATCAGCACCGCCATGATCACCTGGACCCCTTTGGAAACCACTGCTTAATTGCCCTTGGGTATACTACAACTATCAGCCACTAGCCAATTCTCTCACCTCTCTTTGACTCCCAGGTTTTGCAGAACACTGATAGTGGGGGTGAATCTGGCCGTAATTATGCACCTTGTTGATGCTTTTGAAGCGCATGCTGGCCTACACACTGGACCAGCCAGTGCTTCTTTGGTGGCTGTAGAAGCCAAATTATGGATAAAATCCTGGAGTTAAAAGAGAAGTATGGGTTTGGGGTTTTTTTCCCCCCAATTTATACATACCTAGGTAGATGTAGCATCGGTTCCCCGGCATTCTCTGCACTGGGAACCGAGCCATCGAACGTGGCCAATGGCTTGGTTCTCTCAGCTCCCCGAGAGGAGAGCTGCTGCCTGTCAATCAGCAGCTCTCCTGCTCTGCTCCTCCATGCTCACTGGAGACTTGAGCTGTGGAGGGACGGGAAGCAGCCGTCTGATCGGCTCGCTGAGACGGCCATCAGTCCAGGCACCTGGTGGATCCAGACTTCCAGAGTCGAGATGATGCGGTGCCTGGACTGATATTGGTGACGTCAGCTGAGAGCGGACTTCGGTCACAGGACTGAAAACGGGTCACAGGAGTGCAAAACTAATTGCACTCCTGTGACCCATAGGAGAAGCCCAGCCAAACGAGCCTAGGCTGGACTTCTCCTTTAAGGAGAATTTGCTGGAGGATATCAACTTAGGAAACTGGGTGGGAGGAGGAACCCCCCTCACTGGCTCCTCCCACCGACGCGTTGCGTCACAGGTCATGTGACTTTCTCAAGGGAATCACGTGACCTGTGATGCAACATGTCGGAGGAGGAGCCAGTGACGGTCACCCAGTGTTCGGAACGGCACGGAGGTGAAGTGAGCAGAAAGGCTATGAGCCTACGAGCCTGTTAATAAAAGGCTTGGTTGAAGCTGGGTATATGTGAGTGTATATTGTGAGCTTACATACACAGTTTGTACAGATAGTGTTGCGTGATGAGCCTTTTGTTTCTTTCTGCTTTTTTGAGATCGGCATTCTATGGTAATAGTTCCAACTATTAGATACTGAGGAGAGACAGACAAGACTCTTGAGGAGTGAACAGGACACCTGAAGGGGGTGTGCGTTTTTTTTACCATCATTGTTTCCACCAATTGAAGCAAATTGATCGGCAATGTATATGTGAACTTTTTTTGCAGAGATTGCAAGCCGAGTGTCTTTTTCTTTGTTTCTAAAGAAGTGCCCATACTGCATGTAACACATTGTAACAAACACATTTTGATTTGTGGTTATTTGTTTATGCATGCAGGATTGCAATTCACGTATTGCACATATTTATTTATTTGAATTTATTTAGTCAAGGAGTACAGAACTTATTTATTTTAAAGGAGAACTATGTATTTAATTAAGGTTGATATTAGCGCACCAATTGCAAACAATTGTTTACATTTATCACTTCATTTACAGTGTGAGAGCACTTTATTATTGGTTGCAGCTGTAATCATTTAGGTATATTTTTTAAGTTATTTATCCAAAGTTTGAATCATATCATCGCTTTAGCATTTATCAATTTATATATATATATATATATATATATAATATATATTATATATATTTTTTCTTTTTTGTATTATCTGTTTTTGTTTTAAGGCTGCTTTATCCAACTTTATATCTGTATATGTGTGTATCTCACGTTCTTAGCTGCTGCTTAGTTTTTGCTCTATTTTTATTTTTTTTTCTATTTAGTATTTAGCGCGGTCATTTTCCCTTTTTATGATGATTTTTGTTTTTGGTGTGCCCTGCACCCTCATCCCTCTTCCCACCCTTGTTCATGTACTGCAAATAAATCTTCAAAACAACGCCCCGTAAAGTGAGGCTCCATTGCATGATGTAAAGTCGCAGTCCACACATGGAGTTTCCGTAATCGCAAGCAGTTTCACGCGCACACCTGTGAACGCATGGCATCTCAAGGATCTTTCGAGGTGTTTGTGTATTATGTACATAAGAGTAGAAATACCAAGGAAATGACTTTCAAGGAGGCCCCTTTTAACTCCTCAGTAAATATCCCGCTGTGTTTGTACGGAGAAGTGCAAACAAAAAAAGGAGGACACTTTTTTTTTTTTTAAAGGAAAATTCACCTGGATCCCATGAGCGCGAAGCCCTCGCTGGTGCCAATGTGAGAAAGGCGGTTTTGAGGATCTTCCAGGAGCCAACAAATATATGAAGATCAGAAGACGGGGAGGAATCTGAAGCAAAGACATTCATTGTTCTCAGGGCTGTTTGATGTTACAGGTTGCAATATTTAATAATAAAAGCGCCAGCGAGGATAATTACAGCACAATGGTGGTATGTGTTCGGGCGCACGTGTGTGTGCGATCGTGCAGGTGCACGCTAGCTCTGCACATCTTCCCTCCGCCTTCATAGTACAGCTTCAATTTATAAGAAAACGTGATGCCTCTTCGGGTGGCCATACGGCGACGTTACCACCAAGCTAAATTAATAAATCCCATATGATACTCCACTTTTAGGCGATCCCTGAAAACCCTACTCTTTAGGAAGGAAAAAAAAAAAAGCCTGTGGTGTGTGAACTCACTCAGACTCCACCCGGTGCAAAAAAAAAAAGCGCTTACCAAAAAAGCAAAACACAAAACGTGCACAGGGTGTACACATGGTCCTCCTCCGAAAGAGAAGGGACCCTTGCCTTGATCTCCCGGGGGGCGTTATGCTCCAGACGGGGACTGGGGTACTTCACATGGTCCATTTAGCCTGAAAACCTGACGGACCCCGTTCTCTGGAAAGGTATGCTGAAACAGACCACCCCAAGTACTAGGTGGGTCTCCCCCCGAAGCGAGACTCCCATGAGAGAGGGGAAACCAAGACAAAAGGTCACGTCCACCCTCTGCCAAGACTTTCATGGCAGGCCCGAGGACCTACACCCTACTCAGACATGAAACAAAGTGTATATCCAACCCCAAAAAAAAAAAAAAGAAAGCGACAAGACATGGCAAACATGCAAATAAACGTGGGGGGGGGGGGGAGAGTGGAGAAGGTGTACAGGTGTGCAAAACAATGGTCGGCCCCTTTTACACTTGTGTGACTTGTATTGCAACTTGGGACTGCAAAGTTGCATGACAAGTCGTACCCCCTGATTTCCAATAAGTACCGTTCTTATCGGTGCCACTTCAAGTCACAGCGACTTTAAAGTAGTCCCTGCGCAACTTTGGTCTGACTTTGATGCGACTTGAGGTCCACAGACCTCAAGATTAGACAGGCATTGCATCAAGTCATGTCAAAGTCACACTGCAAAATAACGTGACTTTCAAGTCATACAAGTGTGAAATGGGCCTTAGAGAAGCCTATCCTAACTCCATCTTAGACCCCTTTCACGCCAACGGAGGTTTTCAGGCGTTTTAGCGCTAGAAATAGCACCTCCCATGCTGCCCAAATGTGAAAGCCCGAGTGCTTTCACATTGGGTCGGTGCGCTTGCGGGACGTTAGGAAAAGTCCTGCAAGCAGCACCTTTGGGGCAGTTTGGGAGCGCTGTATACAGCCAAAACGCTCACTGCTCATTGAAATGAATGGGCAGCACTTACGAAGCGCCTAAAAAGCGTTTCGGTAGCACTGCCACAGGGGCGCTTTTAACCCGTTCTTCGACCGCTAGCGGGAGTTAAAAGCGCCCCTGCTGGAGGCCGAAAAGCGCTGCTTAAACAGCACTAAAGCGCCGCTAAAACAAGAGTTACTTTAGCGTAACACGTTGAGGCTACAGGGTGAAAGCAGCCTAACCGTACTTTTATTTTCTCCATCACCCCAAAGTTATTACTTTTTGTATCACTTGACCCTCCCTTTTAGATTGTAAGCTCCTATGATCAGGACCCTCCGATGCCTTCTGTATTAAATTGTATTGTAACTGTATTGTTTACCGTCATGTTATAAAGCACTGCGCAAACTGTTGGCGCCATATACATCCTGTATTATAAGAAAATATTATTATTAGTATATTAAAACCCAACTTTAGGCAACAAGTAAAATTAGCGCACAAGTCAATGCTATCCAGTGCTCCATTTTCCTTTAAAGGCCAACTCCACTTCCATGGCAAAAAATATAGCAAATAAAAATAAAATAATATAGGTTATACAATAAAAAAAAAAAAAAAAATTACAATAATTACAATAAAAGTCTTATTGTAATTGAATGTTATTAACCACTTCAGCTCCGGAAGATTCACCCCCCCCCCCCCTTCATGACCTGGCCATTTTTTGCAATACGGCACTACGTTAGGTTAACTAACAATTGTGCGGTTGCTCGACGCCATACACAGATAAAATTTATGTCATTTTTTTTCTCCACAAATGGAATTTTTCTTTTGGTGGTATTCGATTACAACTGCATTTTTTTTTTTTTTTTTGTGCTTCAAACAAAAACAAATTTCCTAGACAGTTTTGGGGGGGGGCACTGCAAAAGGGAAGATTTTTTTTTTTGTTAGTTTTTTTTTTTAACAATCCTCAACATCAGGTTTAAAAGGAAGTTTTGTGCTTTGTCCATTCAAGGCAAAACAAGTTCAACCCCAATGGCTCATAGCTTACACAAGGGCTTTTCTTCATGGTATTGAACAGAGCAGCCAGTAAAGGCACTCTCATTGGACAGGGGGTAGAAAATGGTAGAACTTGGTCATCTAGTGAGAGAAAACTAGGCCCCCAATAACAACCTACTGCAGCGTCAAAAAGGCACAACTATCATGGTCCAGTTTTTAACGGAAGTCTAAAAATGTAGACATCTGCCAGAATGCTTCGAAATCTGCAACTAAAGACCTCCTTTCCTTCATAGAAAAGGTAACCAAGCCTTCAGGGCAACATGCAAGACTACCAAGTAAGAAGAAAATAAAAATGACAATGGTGTCAAAAGAAAAGCAACTGCTCCCGAGTATGAAGTGGAGCACCATGCTCCATGTACCAAGCTCCAAGCACCATGTATATGAGCATCCTAAGCCCTTGTACACACGGGTCGGACATTCCGACAAACAAATCAGTCTGATTTTTTCCAACGGATTTTGTCCGAAACTGTTGCATACACACGGTCGGACAAAGTTGTCGGAAAATCCGATCGTTCAGAACGTGATGACGTTATTTCGTTATGACGGGACTACGTTCACGCTAGTAGCCAATAGCTTTGGTGTAGGAATTTGATCTGAGCATGCGTGGCACTTTGTCCGATCGGAATTCTCTACACATGATCGGACAAAGTCCAATCGGAAAATTTTATAGCCAAGCTGGAAAACTTGGTCCGTCGGATATTCAGACGGAAACAGTGTGATGGAGCCCACACACGGTCGGATTATCCGACAACGCGGTCCGATCTGACATTTTCCGTCGGAATGTCCGACCGTGTGTACAAGGGCTAATGCCCCATACACACAATGAGATTATTGGACGAATGATCGTCCGTTTTTTATTGCATGCTAATCTCAGATCGAATCTGATGAGTTTACTAAAGTCACGAAAATTCCCGCACGACAGAAAAAAAATTCGGAAGTGATGTCATGTGTCGTAATGCATTTGTATTGCATTTTCGAACGATAGCTGTACCGATTAAACGAAAATCGTATGATCTGGCATCGTACGGAAAAAAATTTCGTGCATGTCCGATAGAATAATATCGGATGAACTGTCCTAATCGGCTCTCGAAAGCTCTGTACTAACGATCCGATTATCGTACGATCGCTTCAAAAGCGGTATTTTCTGTACGATTTTCGGATCGTGTGTACGGGGCATTAGGATTAGGACATACACGAACGTATAGAATTATTCTCCATATGGTTTGGAGATTCAAGTGATGTTGGGATACAATTCTCAGATGACATAGGTGAATGACTTTTCCTATGCAGAACACCAATATCTGACAAAATTCGAAAAATCCTGTCATTTGAAACCTCAGAGGAACCGATGCCGATTGTTCAAGGGGGAAAAAAATAAACAGCAAGAGGTTTCCATCAAACAATACACACCTAAGCTTTGGTTTACATCTTTACATGAAAAGTTTGAAGAGAATTTATTGGTGGCAATCCAACAAGTCTGACATTGTAGTAGTTGCGGACCGAAGTGTCTAAAATTCCTACAACACGTGTCTGGAGAAAATCAACCACATACCATCATACACGATACATGATAACATCTACATACCTTTATTAATACCCAGCGGCATACTTCAGTGATGGAAGTAGTGACATATAGTCACCTTCTGTTTTAAAAGATAAATGAACTAACATACGAAGTACAATTTTCTGGCCTAAAAGTAACCCGCCCACCTGTGCAAGCTTACATGAATCTTATAGCCAAGGTTTGGAAACAATGTTGAATTTCCAAGGCCAAATATAACTGTAGAGAAAGGCCACCTAAGCTCAAGTGCCCCAGGACGACGTCATCTGTAACGAAACGCGCGAGGAGCGACGTGCTAACTTCACTGCATTTCCGCCAGTCCCCGGGCTGCATTTTGGGCCAGCGGGCTTGTTTTTTTATCTGCGGGTTTTATTTTTATTGATGTAAGTGCAACATCTTTTTTACCTAAACAAACCTTAAGATTTTACACTATTGAAGCGTTATGTTTTCTTGGAACCGTTCTGTGATCGAGTCCATTGGGCGTTGGAGGCTTAAAGTGGTTGTAAACCCATGGGGGGAAGCAACCTGCAAGGCAAAGGCATAATGAGCTAGTATGCATAGCATACTAGCTCATTATGAATAACTTACCTGAGAACGAAGCCCCCGAAGCGGTCCTCCGTCTTCATGTCTGCCGCTGCCATGGATCCCGGAGTGACTTCAGGGTCTCGCTGCTCCGGCGCTGTGATTCGGCGGAGCAGCGATGACGTCACTCCCACGCATGCACACGGGAGCTGACACTCGCGGCATGCTGAAACTCGCGGCACGTGCCCAGTGCGCCTGCGCGCCGCTGTCTACGGCGCATGCGCTGTAGACAGCGGTGGCTGTCTTTTTGGAAATATCTCCTAAACCGTATAGGTTTAAGAGATATTTCTTGGACCTACAGGTAAGCCTTAATCTAGGCTTACCTGTAGGTCAAAGTGGTTTGTAAGGGTTTACAACCACTTTAATAGCCTGATCTTCCAGGATGATCAAAGACCCCCGGCTGGGTTTATAGCCAAAGGTGTTTTAGACCTCCCGTTATAGGAGGTCTTAGGAGCTGGTAAGTGGACATTTTATGAGGTGGAGATGTTTTTCTGAACGGTCACGATTTCTTGGTGAAATTAGCCACAATTAAGAGATCCTTCGGATATCAAGTCACTACACGGACTTCCTTGCTTTTTATGCATATAGATTTTCTTCATCAATTATTTAGTTTACAGGGCAAAAAATAAAAAAACGTAGAGTTGGTCAAATACCACCAAATGAAAGCTCTATTTGTGGGGAAAAAAGGGACGTCGATTTTGTTTGGCCGCGCAATTGTTAAAGCCACGCAGTGCCGAATCGCAAAAAATGGCCTGGTCATTAAGCGGGCAAATCCTTCCGGTCCTTAAGTGGTTAAATTGAATGGGTTGTTTTACATTTACATTATTTTTTTTCTCTACAATGAAAATAATGACTATCTATAAATCAAAGGTTCTAATAGCGGTATTTTAATGAACTTAACCAGAAATATAAAAAATATTTCATTGCCCACCATAGCTGAACCAGCAGATCTAAAAAGACAATTTTTTTATGACCTTATTTATTTATTTTTTTGCAGGAAAAGGACTAGACATGAGTTTGCAAAATTGGCAATACAAACACAACAAACCAAATATTGAAAAAGTAAAAAGTTCCGTTCTATGAGCCTCCATCCGCCAAAAACGTCAGAACGG
The DNA here is from genome assembly GCF_037356315.1 of Lithobates pipiens. NCBI lineage: Eukaryota > Metazoa > Chordata > Amphibia > Anura > Ranidae > Lithobates > Lithobates pipiens. Next base: position 7,282,367 of record NW_027507789.1, on the reverse strand, counting down.
TGCAAAATCTGATCCAAAAACACAAGCAAATCGGATGCACAGGAACTGGCCAACAAGAGAGGACGTTTCCTGACACACACACAAGGACTGTCGAGTGACGGCCAAATGGAAAGATCTGACATTAGCTCATTCATGCATAGTGGGATTCCCAACAGATACGTCAGCCTTTTGATGGGCTTGGGGGGGGGGGGGGGTCATGACTGTGATGCACCTTCTTCTCATGTCAAGGAATGGAAAAGCAAATTTACACCCTGCCGTAAGAAATTGGGTATACATTTGTAGAATAACCCTGTAGCAAAAGGGGCAAATTCCACTTGTCACAGCATTCAAGTTTTGAAAATGAACATCTGAAAAGCTGGTATTTCTCCTTCCTGTCTTCTTCATAAACATACTCGCTGTCTCGTCAAGCAGGTTGAAACTACAAAAGCATTCACAACCTAGGCGCTGGCCCATGGGCATCAAGATGACAGATTAGGTGTCAAAGAAGAACATTTGATATGACACACGCTGACTCTCGTATAAAGAAAGAAATACTGACATGGTGGATGCCGATTCCAGGAGGTCACCAAAAGACAAGTGTAAAACATACAAAACATACACTGTGAACAATAGCGGGGTGTTTAGTAGCCTGGAGCCTGACCTTTGGTACTTATTGTGCAGCCCTCTGGACCCCTGCAGATAGTGGTCTGTGTTTTGCTTACCTAGATGTCTACTCAGCAGGAGCAGCCCATCCAATAGGGGTGCCCTGCCTCCTCTCTCCTCGCCACCCTCTATATGGAGTGGATAGATTCATACATAGCATGAATCTATCCACAGCCACTGTGGTCGCCCCCTATTTATGTTTCCGGCCCCTTTCAGGGCGCCGGCGCATGAATTAAAGCGGTAATTCATACCACTCTACACCAGAGGCTCTATTAGGCTTCAAAATAGGATGGGCTCGGTCGCAGAGGAAGCAACCGGAGCCCACCCAGGTGTGTTGCAACAGCGAATGAATATTTGCTGTTGCAACGCTGATCCTCCTCCCAGCCAATCGTGAAGCAGGTATGAAACCCGTCTCCCAATTGGCAATCCTATTGGACGCCTAGCGCCGGGAGGAGCAGAGAGGAGATGCACCGCAAAGCTGCTTCAGGAGAGGACACAGGAGCAGCTTTCCCCGAGCCTGTCACGCTTAAGGACAGGGCTGGAAGATGGCCACATCAGCTCTAACCGCCTCCACCGGCGGCCTGAGGGGGGGTTTGCCATGGCCTCCTCCCCAAAAAAAAACCACCAGCCGCCACTGCTACTCAGGACAACCAAAGGAAATGTATTGTGCTCTCGATTAGGGTAGATGGGTAGGGGATGGAACCAAACGACAGTGCTCGGAGGTGGGTAGGGGGTGGAACCAAAACGACAGCGCTCGGAGGTGGGTAGGGGGTGGAACCAAACTACAGTGTTCGGAAGTGGGTAAGGGGTGGAACCAAACTACAGTGCTCAGAAGTGGGTAAGGGGTGGAACCAAACTACAGTGCTCGGAAGTGGGTAGGGGATGGAACCAAACGACAGTGCTCGGAGGTGGGTAGGGGATGGAACCAAACGACAGTGCTCGGAGGTGGGTAGGGGGTGGACCCAAATGACAGTGCTCGGAGGTGGGTAGGGGGTGGACCCAAATGACAGTGCTCGGAGGTGGGTAGGGGGTGGACCCAAATGACAGTGCTCGGAGGTAGGTAGGGGTGGAAGCAAGGGACAGTGCTCGGAGGTGGGTAGGGCGTGGAACCAAATGACAGTGCTCGGAGGTGGGTAGGGGGTGGAATCAAACGACAGTGCTCGGAGGTGGAACCAAAAGGACAGTGCTCAGGGGTGGGTAGGGGGTGGAACCAAAGGACAGTGCTCGGAGGTGGGTAGGGGTGGAACCAAGGGACAGTGCTCAGAGGTGGGTAGGGGGTGGAACCAAGGGACAGTGCTCAGAGGTGGGTAGGGGGTGGAATCAAACGACAGTGCTCGGAGGTGGAACCAAAAGGACAGTGCTCAGGGGTGGGTAGGGGGTGGAACCAAAGGACAGTGCTCGGAGGTGGGTAGGGGTGGAACCAAGGGACAGTGCTCAGAGGTGGGTAGGGGGTGGAACCAAGGGACAGTGCTCAGAGGTGGGTAGGGGGTGGAACCAAAGGACAGTGCTTGGAGGTGGGTAGGGGTGGAACCAAGGGACAGTGCTCAGAGGCAGGTAGGGGTGGAACCAAAGGACAGTGCTCGGAGGTGGGTAGGGGTGAAAACCAAGAGACAGTGCTCGGAAGTGAGTAGAAGGTGGAACCAAGGGACAGTGGCTGAAGGTGGGTAGGGGGTGGAACCAAGGGACAGTACTCAGAGGTGGGTAGGGGTGGAGAAAAGCAGTGATGTAAAGGAGGGAGTACCTGCACCTAGTCTCTGAGAAAAAAAGGCTCTGGTTACCCCCATGCATAAAGAAGGGTATAATGAAAAAACGGGGCATAGGGTGTTTATTGCATGAGCAGGCAGATGGCACAATGAGATGTAAAAGTGGAAAAAGGTTCAAAATGCCTGTAGGAAAAAACAAAAGCATTCAGATGATATCACAAAAATGAAGAGGCTAGGTACTTTTGTAGCATAAATAAAACAGGCCAAAAGATGAAAAAACATTTTATTTGGCATTTGAGGCCGCCCCTTGCTCTTGGTCCAGACTCCGTAAAGATGACCCAGGTGCTGCTGAGCTAAGCACATCGGGGAGATGTGGTGTATGGCAACTCTCTTGCATGAAATGGTGAACAAACAACTTTCTATCTTTAAATCCATCCAAATTAATAAGCTGCATTTAACAGAGCAGCTGCTGCCAAACCAAACAGCTCCGAGCTCATTTCACACAGCGAACAATGTGCCATCCTTCAGTGTTAGGAGTGCTCGGTCGGCTGAACTCTTGTTTGACTTGGAAAGAGCAGGTCAACAAAGACGGGACTATATTAGGACCATTATTCACTACACAGATATTTCATTAAATGCCCTGTGGTTATTAGAAGGCGGCTGAGACTGGAATCAAGAGAAACCAACCGTACAGTCTCAAAGGATGGAGGCCTCAGGTATAAGCAGGAAAGATTATAGGGAAGCAGCAAAATGGCTGATGTTTGGCTTTGTGTCTCCTCTAGCAGATAATCCGCACACATAAATATGGAAATAATAGTAAAGGCTAATCAATAATGGAAACTCCAATATGGCTGCCAATCTGTTTAGAATTCAGATGAAGAAGCCATCACTGTGGTCCAGCAATGCACAGCAGCAAGCTGCACCAATTCAATGTGATTCTGGGGGGGCATGATCAAAGGGCAACTGCCTGACATCCCCAAAAAATGGTCAGTAATATGTACAGGTAAGATAACTAACTTCCTATAAATCAGGGCCAACCTAGACAGAAATTGGTTGTGTGCAAAAGGCGTTTGCAATAAAAAGTCTCATTGGTAGTTTGATTGGCAGAGGCACCTAGAACCAGTGGCTACGCCCATTGAACTACCGGAGAGCCTTTTTATTGCAAACTCCTTTGCACACAACCTACTCCTTACCCCCACCTCAGAATCCCAGAGAGGACTCAGGAGGGGAACAAATGAGGCTGAGAAAGAGAGAGCGACCACCTCTTCCCTGCATGGAGACTATACTCACCCGAAAGGTTGGATCTATTGGGTGGCCGCAACCTCAACAGCTGCAACTTATTCTTTTCCTTCTTTCTGTCCATACTATAGTATATAGTACAGCGTTTCTCAACCAGGGTTCCATGGAACTCAAGGGTTCCTCCAATGGTTGCTAGGGGCTCCTTGAGCAATGACCAATTTTTCCCTCTCAGATAAGTTCTCAGTGACACCAGTCTGTTGGGGGGACATTCTTCCCCAAGACCATAGATGTAAGGAGCACTCTTCCATTGATCATTACACCAATGTATCACGAGTTGTAGATATAGCCATTTTTAACAGAGGTTCCCTGAGACCAAAATGTTTTTTTCAAGGGTTCCTCTGTGTTGAAAAGGTTGAGAAATTCTGATGTAGTATGTCCCATCTCCCTCCCTTTTCTTTTTCTGTTGGACACCCCGAACCCCCCCCTGAGATCACAAGTTAGCTTCATTGGGACCGCATGCTTTCAGGCTTCGCTCGACCACCACACCACAACTTCTATTAAGCAGAAATGGTTATTTTAAAGCCTAACCCACCATTAATAACCTGGTGGAAAGTGGGAAAAAAATCCAGCAAGATGACAAACTGCAAAAAGTCCAATGGACTACTTCTGCCTTTACAGAAAGAAGCACATTGCTCCACTCCCACTACCCTTGCCAATTGAAAAGAAGGTGCCGTCTCACTTGCACCCCTTGGCTTTTTCCAATTCAAAAAGGGAAAAGCAACCTGGAGGCCACAATGGGAAACAGTGGATGGTTTTGCTTGGTGGACGTTGGTGTTCCTACTGGGGATTTCCAAACTAGAGCCCTACAGGACATATATGGCCCGCTAAAAGATTTTATCTGGCCTGATGCTAGGGTCAGTGTTGTATCAAAGTGCACAGATTGAGTCTGCCTATGGTCTCCGCTACAACCTACACCAACTCACACCCAGACTCAGATGGGGGCCCCTGACATGAGGGGGGGGGGGGAGATTTCGATGTGGACCTTGACAAAAGCAAGGACTCTAATAATGACCCTGATGTAAAGATAGCTCAGATGGGGACCCCGATGTACAAAAGAAATCTAATGAGGTTTCCGATATAAAGGAGGGATTTTGATGGGGACCCTGACAAAAGGTGGTCTCTATTAGGGTCCCTGACGAAGGGGAAATTGTGATGTAAAGGGGACTCAGATGGGAACCCTGATGTAAGGGGGAGGGGGGGGGGAGTTTGATGTGGACTTTGACAAAAGCAGATTGGGGCCCTGATGTAAGGCGAGTCTTAAGTAAAGGGAACACAGATGGGACCCTGATGTACACAGAAAATGAATGAGGACCTTGGTATAAAGAAGGTCTCTATTGGGGTCCCTGATGTAAGGGGGATTCTGATGTAAAGTAGACTGAAATTGGGACCCTGATAAAAGTAGGGACTCTAATATGGACCCTTATGTAAGGGGAATCTAATGTAAAGGGTACTCAGATGGGGACCTGACAAAATGGGGTCTTTAACTGGGACCTTGAAGTAAAAAGGACTCATATGGGAAACCTGATGTGGGGGGGGGGGGGGGGGATTTTGATGTGTACCTTGACAGAAGCAAGGACTAATAGGGACCCAGATGTAAGGGCAGTATAATGTAAAGGGAACTCAGATAGGGACCCTGATGGTCAAAGAAATCTTATGAGGACCCCGATATGAAGGAGGATTTTGATGAGGATCCTGACATGAGGGGGTCTCTATTGTGGACCTTGATGCACAAGAAAATCTAATAGGGCCCTGATGTACAAGGTAATTGAATGAGGACCCTAATGTAAGGGGAGCTTTTGATGAGGACCCTGACAAAAAAAAGGGGGACTTGAATGGTAATCCTGATGTAAGGGGGGCTCTGATGTAAAAGGGTGTTCTGATGAGGGACCCTGACAAACCAGGAAATCTATTGGGGAGCTGGATGTAAGGAGGGGAATTCTGATGGGGACTTTTCCAGCCCACAGATATTTGTAAATTATATAATTTGGCCATCATACTAAAAGGTTTGGAGACCCCTAATTTAGAGCAAGTGTAGCTTCATCGATTGACGCAAATACAGTCCACATAGCCCCAATAGGCAAGATAGGTGGTCAAAATGATGTCCCCAGTCTGTTCTTGTGTGATACTATTGTTCGATACGTAGTATATTGGTTCCAAAGAAAGGGTAAGAATGAAACCTTAATACTCTTAGCTGAATTCAAACTTAATACTTGGATAGGGGCTCCTTTTCTACTCACAAAAACCTTTCGAGTTCCCCTTTAAATAACTAAACAAAACAAGGTAGTCACAAGTCATGCTTTTCCCAGTAGAGCAAATCCAGAGTCACATTCCAGATGAATAATGCTGGCAAAGTCAGAATTAATAAGTCCGAGAACGGATGTCATGTACAGAGATTGGCTTGTAACTCGTCTCAGTTTGCCGGTCGTGTTTCACAGTGGAATAATAAGAGAGGAGGGGGAACACATCGCAAGCCAGGGCCGTTTCAAGAAGGAACGCTTTTACACCTGCCAACTGCATGCACTGGGCTAGCCAGACTGGGGGGGGGGGGGGGGGGGGCGCAAATTTAAATAGCAAGCTTAAAATAATACATGAAGGTGTACCTTCCATATATCCAGAAATTATACAAATGCTTTACGCATTGCATATGAGTTTATAACTTCCACCTAAACCACTAAAGATATATTGCCAAACAATTACAGAAACCGAAAATCTGCAGGTTCTGAAATACTGACATTTCTGAGCATTTTAAAAACTAAAGACCAGCCATGCTCAACCGAGGTTCTATAAAACCCGGGGGTTCCTGCAGAGGATGCCAGGGGTTCCTTGAGCTGCAGCTGATTGGCCTTCCATTAGATGGTGCCGGCATGGTTCTGTGCTGTGGTCAATGCCACATGGCAGAGCCAGTGGCATGAAGCCAATTACCTTTTTAGCTATCTGCACAGGTTGCAGTCTTCCCACTGATCACCAATGTAAGGAACATTCTTCCCACTGATCACCAATGTAAGGAACATTCTTCCCACTGATCACCAATGTAAGGAGCATTCTTCTCACTGATCACCAATGTAAGGAACATTCTTCTCACTGATCACCAATGTAAGGAACATTCTTCCCACTGATCACCAATGTAAGGAACATTCTTCCCACTGATCACCAATGTAAGGAACATTCTTCTCACTGATCACCAATGTAAGGAACATTCTTCTCACTGATCACCAATGTAAGGAACATTCTTCTCACTGATCACCAATGTAAGGAACATTCTTCTCACTGATCACCAATGTAAGGGACATTCTTCTCACTGATCACCAATGTAAGGAACATTCTTCTCACTGATCACCAATGTAAGGAACATTCTTCCCACTGATCACCAATGTAAGGAACATTCTTCCCACTGATCACCAATGTAAGGAACATTCTTCTCACTGATCACCAATGTAAGGAACATTCTTCTCACTGATCACCAATGTAAGGAACATTCTTCTCACTGATCACCAATGTAAGGAACATTCTTCTCACTGATCACCAATGTAAGGAACATTCTTCCCACTGATCACCAATGTAAGGAACATTCTTCCCACTGATCACCAATGTAAGGAACATTCTTCCCACTGATCACCAATGTAAGGAACATTCTTCCCACTGCCCACCAATGTAAGGAACATTCTTCTCACTGATCACCAATGTAAGGAACATTCTTCTCACTGATCACCAATGTAAGGAACATTCTTCTCACTGATCACCAATGTAAGGAACATTCTTCCCACTGCCCACCAATGTAAGGAACATTCTTCTCACTGATCACCAATGTAAGGAACATTCTTCCCACTGACCACCAATGTAAGGAACATTCTTCCCACTGACCACCAATGTAAGGAACATTCTTCCCACTGACCACCAATGTAAGGAACATTCTTCTCACTGATCACCAATGTAAGGAACATTCTTCTCACTGATCACCAATGTAAGGAACATTCTTCTCACTGATCACCAATGTAAGGAACATTCTTCCCACTGATCACCAATGTAAGGAACATTCTTCTCACTGATCACCAATATAAGGAACATTCTTCTCACTGATCACAAATGTAAGGAACATTCTTCTCACTGATCACCAATGTAAGGAACATTCTTCTCACTGATCACCAATGTAAGGAACATTCTTCTCACTGATCACCAATGTAAGGAACATTCTTCTCACTGATCACCAATGTAAGGAACATTCTTCCCACTGATCACCAATGTAAGGAACATTCTTCTCACTGATCACCAATATAAGGAACATTCTTCTCACTGATCACCAATGTAAGGAACATTCTTCTCACTGATCACCAATGTAAGGAACATTCTTCCCACTGATCACCAATGTAAGGAACATTCTTCTCACTGATCACCAATGTAAGGGACATTCTTCTCACTGATCACCAATATAAGGAACATTCTTCTCACTGATCACCAATGTAAGGAACATTCTTCCCACTGATCACCAATGTAAGGAACATTCTTCCCACTAATCACCAATGTAAGGAACATTCTTCTCACTGATCACCAATGTAAGGAACATTGTTCTCACTGATCACCAATGTAAGGAACAAATTTCTCACTGATCACCAATGTATGGAAGATTCTTCTCACTGATCACCAATGTAAGGAACATTCTTCTCACTGATCACCAATGTAAGGAACATTCTTCTCACTGATCACCAATGTAAGGAACATTCTTCTCACTGATCACCAATGTAAGGAACATTCTTCTCACTGATCACCAATATAAGGAACATTCTTCTCACCGATCACCAATGTAAGGAACATTCTTCTCACTGATCACCAATGTAAGGAACATTCTTCCCACTGATCACCAATGTAAGGAACATTCTTCTCACTGATCACCAATGTAAGGAACAAATTTCTCACTGATCACCAATGTAAGGAACATTCTTCCCACTGACCACCAGTGTAAGGGTTGAACATCCAGATGAATTATCCACTGTGGTCACATGATCATATAACTGTCCCACCAGCTCTTGATTACAAACGGAGACTGGTCTGTGACAGCTCGGTCACCATGCTGAGTGCATGCTCTCAGCACAGAAACCTTGGCCACCATGGATTCCTATGTACAACATTTGGGGGTTAAGGCTCATCCTCCCTGCTGCTGCACATATGCCCTTGTGGTTGGCAAGAGGTTAATTGCTGTTGCTCTTTCCTTGTATGTGCACTTTGCACTAATTTCCTCGCCACCACCCTGTACCAGCAGCATACTGTGTGCCCTGAGCATTACATTACAGCTATTTCAGGCAGCCCTATGCCCCTCTTCTGACAAAGTGATTTACTGTGCCGTCAAGCAGGAAACATGCAACATGCGACCTGCCACACCGCCAGCAGAAGGCAAACAATTATCTGAAGTATTTACAGCTCTCCGACTCAAGTGAGCAATTCAAACTACACATATTTAACATACTTTAAACACAGATTTTATTGGTACAGGCCAGGGGCATAAGGCTAGACATATGAACTTAAGTTTCAAATATTGCTATAAAGCAGCGGTCTCCAAACTGCGGCCCTTTGCTTGTCTTTATCCAGTCTTTGGAACACTGTTCCTCCCACTTATATAAGGCACTATTCCTCCCACTGACACCAACAATAGGGCACTATTACTTCCATTGAGACCAATGATGGGGCACTATTCCTTGCACTAACACCAATGATGGGCACTATTACTTCTACTGATACCAATGATGGGGTACTATTCTTCTCACTGACACCAATGATGGGGCACTATTAATGCCATTGATACCAACAATGGGGCACTATTCCTCCCACTAATACCAATGATGGGGCATTATTCCTCCTCCTCCTCAGAAGGGTGCTGTGTATTTTTTATTTTTGTCCCACTCACCACCAAGCCTGAGGCTATATCTACTCCCACTGGCCACAGAATTAAGGCCAGTAAAGTACATGTGCGGTATGAAGCAAAGCCACTACATAAAGCTGTGGGTAACCAGAAACCACCATGAAGTGTGGTACCTGGTGTAGGTGATGGGTCCTTCGGTAGCGATAGGGTGGGTGATCTGGATCCCTCCACTGCGGTCAGGCCTCCTGTATCAAACAGGATCGAACCCACGTTCCCGGAGGACCAAAGCCCAGCCACATGGGACGAGGACAAGAAGGAAGAAGTTAACAAGCGCACATATGGGATCCACACTAAATGCACGGTGGGACCCCATTCTGTCACTGGAAGTGAGGTACGCTGGAATGGTGGAGAGGGGATGAGCTCAGCAGTGTCCCACCTACATCTGTCAACAGTGCGTAGTGACATGGGCATAGGTGTGCACACATGGGGTGTCAGGTGTGCCTGGGCACACCCTGTGCAGATTCCCCCCTCTGTCCTCAGTTCCTTTCTCTGTCTCAAAAGTGAGACATCAGGGGTCTAAACAGACCCAGATATTTCAACAAAGCACGTCAATGGGGTGCCTAAAAAAAACAAAATAATAATAAGTAATAAAAAATAATAATAAATTATTATAATTTGTAAAAATAAACTACTGACACTAATCTCTGCTCTAGGGACACTGTCCACTATATATATATATATATATATATACACATACACACACACACACACACACACGTGTGTGTGTGTGTATGTATGTATGTATCGGTACTTGTGCAAATGCACCAATACTTTCAGGCTTGGCTCTTTGAGCTGTCAGCGGGTCTCCTCTGTGTTAAAGAAGTCCGGTAATTGGAGCTGTCAAAAAAATAAAAAATGTTTTAAAAAAAAGCAGCCGGAAATGTTTATTACCAACATTGCTCAGTCCTGAAACACTAAAATAAAAAGAAACATTGTTTCTTTTTGTATCTTTCTGTTTCTTCATCTGCAGATGTTCCTCTGTATAACCCCTTAATAACCCTTAATTTACTCTAATCAGCCTTAATTAACTCCCTATTCTCCTCTATTTAATTATTTTCCTGCTTTTTTTTTTTTTTTTTGGTGCGTTCACGACTATTTTAAAACGAAAAACAATTACAACTTTTTTTTGTTTGCTTTATTAGTGAATATTTTTGCACATATATATTAACATATATTTACACATTTCACCTTGAAAAAGCGCTAAATTAAAAAAAGAAATCTATTTACTTCATTTGTAAATAACTTTTCAATGCTTTGTACCAATGCTGACAGCTGAAGTTAAAACAAAACAGTTGTGGTATGTATCGGTAATCGCTATCGGCGGGTACTTAAAAAAAGAAAAAAAAAGTATCAGTACTCATTGTAAAAAAAAAATGGTATCGGTGCTTCCCTAATTCTAGTAAAAGTCCTCCTTTGTAACTGATGACTTTTCAAGCGGGGTTCCACTGCCTCCATTGATTTTTTATTTTTTTTGGGGACACTTAAAAGCAATTTCTGGTTTAATTAAGTTACTCACATGTTCTGTTTTTTATTCATTTGACTTTCCTTTTTCTCTGTTAAAGACATCTTTTAAAAAATGAGACCCATCGCTTTCATCTTGCCTGTGGGGGCATGTGAAGCCCACAGGCATTCTCTGCCGTGGATCTCCCAGCATGCATCGGACGTTGTAGTTACGATCCCGCGCATGCGCAGTAGGTAATATCGGAGCGCCGTCAACAGCTTAGATTCCCATCACAACGGGCGACGTCGTGGGAAGTCCCGCCAACTGAGATAAACTAATCCAAGAAGAAATCGCCGCACAGACTCCTGGGAAAAGATCCCAGAAGGCTGTACAGTTCGAGGAAATGACAAGCTAGTCGTAAAACCCCGCCCATATCCGCAATCCCCAGATTAAGGAAGTGGGGAAATGAAAAAGAAAAAACAAACAGTTCAAATAAAAATAAAATTTAAAAAAATAATGTTCCGTTTTATAATTAGAACAGCTGTTTAATCAATCTGAGCTATTGTGTATAAATCAGGTGGAGTTCCGCTTTAAGTATTGTAGGTTGTCGCCATTCCAAACGTGTGCGCACTTTTAAAACGTGACATGTTTGGTATCTATTTACTCGGCATAAAATCATCTTTCACATGATATAAAAAGAATTGGGCTAACATTTTTTTATTCATTAAAGTGTATTTCATCCCATAAAAATTGTGTTTGCAAGACCGCTGTGCAAATACAGTGTGACATAAAACTAAAACAATAAATATTGCAACAATTGCCATTTCATTCTCTAGGGTCTCTGCTAAATAAAAAAAATAAAAATAAAAAAAATTATATATATATATATATATATATATATATATATATATATATATATATATATATATATATATATATATATATATATATATATATATATATATATATATTTGAAACCTGTAAATGAAAAAGTTCCAGAAAAGGCCTGGTCAGCAAGTTGTTCTACTAGTTAAGACCCAATAAAAGCTTGGGTCAGGCTCACCAAATGATTAGGGAAGCTAATGGATAAAATGATTTATCTAGGGAAGCGCGTCACCCTCTTACCAAGATCTACTTCGGTTTTTACTTAGTCACAGTAAGGTGGGCTGTGCTTTGTTTAATGAGAACGCTCCAGAATCCTTCCTGGCAGACATGAAGAAAATCACATATTTATCCATTCTTCGCTCTGCGGGGGGTATCACAGGACGAGGCCGGAGCCCCCATCACACACTTGACCCCCTTTGTAAACCTCGGTATGGAGAGAAAGGCCTCTGTTAGAGACTAGAAACTGTCTAAACAGCGGGGAGATGTATGCAAACAAGCAGGGCGGCTGTCGGGGTTGTGATTAAACTGTCACTTCTAGAGGGCTTCTGAGGTATTTGACAACTTCTCTGCAAAACATTGCATCTCCCATTTCCCACGGGGACAGGAAACGCGCGACACGGAGGCACCGCGACATATCACTAATGTGTTTGTTGGACTGTCTGCTGGCCAGTGGGTCTGATACTTGTTTCTGTCATGAAGGAGAGGAAGGATTCTAAGGAACATGCATGTGCACCAGCAAACACCAGAAAGGAACCTGCATGTGCACCAGAAAACACCAGAAAGGAACATGCATGTGCACCAGAAAACACCAGAAAGGAACATGCATGTGCAGCGGCAAACACCAGAAAGGAACATGCATGTGCACCAGAAAACACCAGAAAGGAGCATGCATGCGCACCGGCAAACACCAGAAAGGAACCTGCATGTGCACCAGAAAACACCAGAAAGGAACATGCATGTGCACCAGAAAACACCAGAAAGGAACATGCATGTGCAGCGGCAAACACCAGAAAGGAACATGCATGTGCACCAGAAAACACCAGAAAGGAACATGCATGTACAGCGGCAAACACCAGAAAGGAACATGCATGTGCACCAGCAAACACAAGAAAGGAACATGCATGCGCACCGGTAAACACCAGAACGAAAAATGCATGCGCACCAGCAAAAAACAGAAAGGAACATGCATGTGCTCCAGCAAATACCAGAGGGGAACATGCATGCGCACCAGCAAACACCAGAAAGGAACACGCATGCACACCAGCAAACACCAGAAAGGAACACACATGCGCACCAGCAAACACCAGAAAGGAACACGCATGCACACCAGCAAACACCAGAAAGGAACACGCATGCGCACCAGCAAACACTAGAAAGGAACATGCATGTACTCCGGTAAACACCAAAAAGGAACATGCATGCGCACCAGCAAACAGCAGACAAAGGTCTTCCAGGATAGCTCCCAACTGTCCCTGATTTTGAGGGACTGTCCCCGATTTATAACAATGTCCCTCTTCCCTCATCATTTGTCCCTCATTTTGGTCTGATCCATATAGTTGTATATAAAATGCACTTTTAATCTTTCAAAAAGTGTTTTCCAGCGCTAAACCTTCCATCCAATTTAATTTTTAAAAGCCAATATAAAGGAATAGTAGTGGTAAAAAAAAAAGCACTTGTGGGTTTAATTAACCTTTTTTTAAATGATTTCCCCTTTAAGGGGGTGTGGCAGGAGGCGTGTCCTATGCATATACATGTTTGCTAGTAGGTGTCCCTCATTCCCATCTTAAAATGTTGGGAGGTGTGCTTCTAGGCAAGACCGGTCTGAGAGTTAGGCCGCGTACACACGGATTGTCCGCCCAACTAGGTTCGTCAGACAGTCTGACAGACAGTCCGTTCAAAATTTGAATGAACGGACTTGACCACACACGATGAGCAGACAGTCCGCTGAAAGTGTGCGCGATGACGTGTACAGCACGTACGACGGGACTAGAAAAACGACGTCCAATACACTGCAATGCAACCTTCGGCCGTGTAAACCCTTTCTGAGCATGCGCCATACTTAGTCCGTCCAACTTGCCTACACACGAGCGGACTGTCCGCTGAAACCAAGTTTGGATGGACAAAACCAAGTTTGAACGGACAAAATTACGGAAATTCCGTAAGACTTTGTTCGTCAGATTGTCCGCTGAAAAAGTCAGCTGAAGCCCACACACGAGCGGATTGTCCGCTGAAACACAGTTCAGCTGACTAAGTTGGCCGGACAGTCCCCCCGTGTGTACGCGGCCTTAGGCCCCTTTCACACATGCGGACATTATGTCCGTATTTCATCCATCCGTTTGTGGATGAAATACGGACATACATGCATTCCTATGGGATAGCGGGTGTCAGTGGATGAACATCCACAGACACCCGCTATTGTCCGCCTCCGCAAATATCCGATTCTGCAGACGGAGGAAAATCCTATTTTTCTATCCGTCTGCAAAGCGGATCGGATGAACACGGACAGACGGTCCCCCATAGAGGAGAGCGTAGAGCTGACAGGGCAGTCCCTGCACAGTGTGTCGGGACCGCCCTGTTATCCGCCGGCTCAGCGGGGACAACGGAGCGATCCCCGCTGAGCAAGCGGATCATCATGGGGCTGATCATTACTGATCCGTCCCGTGTGAAAGGGGCCTTAGAAAGAAGACCACTTTAGGTGCTGTAGAAGGAAGGAGGATCTTCAGCAGCTTAACCACTTAAGGACCGAGCCTCTTTCTGCGATTTGGTGTTTACAAGTAAAGATCTTTTTTTTTTTTTTTTGCTAGAAAATTACTTAGAACCCCCAAACACCCAAACATTATTTATATATATATATATATATATATATATATATATATATATATATATATATATATATATGTATATTTTTTTTTTTTTTTTCTAACACCCTAGAGAATAAAATGGCAGTCGTTGCAACACAGTGCATTTGTGCAGCGATCTTACATGCACACTTCTTTTTGGAAAAATACACTTTTCTGCATTAAAAAATAAAGGCTACAACCCCCCCCCCCCCCAATATTTACCTGAGCCCCCTCTCAATCCAGCAATGTCTGCAAAAGCCTTGCCTTTCCAGGGACTCACACTTCTAAATTACATCTGTCGATCACAGCCAGTGAGCCAATCAGGAGATGGAGGGGGCGAGGGCCAAGCCCCTCAGGCTGTGTGTGTATGTCAATGGACACACAGAACTGTAGCTCGGGAGCATGCCTGCATGGGTGCCCCCAGAGCAAGCTGCTTGGTGTGGGGGCACCCGGCAGGAGGGAGAGGACAGGAACACCGGCGGGGGGGACCCGAGAAGAGGGGGATCGGGGCAGCTCTGTGCAAAATCACTACACAGGAGGTGGTAAATATAACATGTTTGTTATGTAAAAAATAAAAATAAAAAAAATTAAAATAACACAAAACAAATATTTGCTTTTGAAATGTACAAAGGGAGCAATTTAGAAATGTAATGCAAGTTTGAGCAAAGTAAAATACTTTTTGATAGATCAGTAGTGCATTTGATATACAACTATATAGATCAGACCAAACTGAGGGACAAAGGGACTTTGTTCCAAATCCGGGACAGTCCCTCGCAATCCGGGACAGTCCCTCGCAATCCGGGACAGTCGGGAGCTATCTATATATAGTAACAGTGGTCCAAACTAGATAGTAGTAAAAACCAGACAGTGGTTCTAATCCTTCTCCACTCTACCCAAACCTAAAGGAAAAGAATTTGGCAGCAGAAATTGCACTCACCGAATCTAAAAAACACAAGTAGCACCCGGAGCTTTGTTGAATGGCTCGGTTCTTTGCGTAACCAACTGAAACGAGACAAGAAAAAAAATGTAATGCATACAAAATTCTGGAAATTCTTTAAGAGTCATGTTTAAGTTACATTAAACCCAAAAGCAAACGCTTATTATATTGCAGTTCACCTAGTCTTTGATGCGATTGCTGCATTTCTTTTCTTTTTTAGGCTTTCTTTCTTTTAAAAGGAAAAAGAATAGGCTGTCCTGCAGATGTAGTGGTTACAGAGATGAGACAAACCATTAACCACTGACCGGGGGGGGAGAGGTGCTTACAATGATCAGCTTTTATGTAAAACCTTTATTCCAAAAGGAGAAAAACTGTTTGCTGCTTAAAAAGTATTAGCTGGAGTTCAGATTCAGTTTGATAGTGTATCCAAATCTGCTAGTTCACCTAACACTTGCCTCCCTCTAGACCAGTGTTACTCAACCAGGGTTCCTCCAGAGGTTGCTAGGGGTTCCTTGAGCAATGACCAATGTCTGCCTCTCAGATAAGTTCCCACGGACACTTTTGATTTTTTTTTTAGCTATCTGTAAGGGAGTAATTCTTCTCACTGACCATCATACGAATGTATCACGAGTTGTAGGTATAGTCATTTTTATCAGGGGTTCCTCGAGACTGGACGCAAATTGGTCACTTGCCTATCCCCGGATAGACCCTGAATTCTGGATGGGGGCCCCTTCAGCTTATCAGGGGATAGGCATGTGACCAATTTGAGTCACCAGGTGGATTCTGTCCACAGGCATGGGTGTGACTTTTTATGGTGGGTGCCGATGTGGGCGTGGGCATGTGGGTACATATAGAGGTAACCAGAGGAGACGAGTCATTGACCGCTTAGGCTCTGAGGAAAAGGGTACCAAAGGGTCTGAAATACTGACATCGGAGTATTTTAAAAACTAAAGACCAGCCATGCTTAATGAAGGTTCTATGAAACCCTGAGATTCCTCCAGAGGTTGACATTCTTTCCACCAATATCCACAGTAAGGAACGTTCTTCCCACTGATCACCAATGTAAGGAACATTCTTCCCACTGATCACCAATGTAAGGAACATTCTTCTCACTGATCACCAATGTAAGGAACATTCTTCTCACTGATCACCAATGTAAGGAACATTCTTCTCACTGATCACCAATGTAAGGAACATTCTTCTCACTGATCACCAATGTAAGGAACATTCTTCTCACTGATCACCAATGTAAGGAACATTCTTCCCACTGATCACCAATGTAAGGAACATTCTTCTCACTGATCACCAATGTAAGGAACATTCTTCCCACTGATCACCAATGTAAGGAGCATTCTTCTCACTGACCACCAATATAAGGAACATTCTTCTCACTGATCACCAATGTAAGGAACATTCTTCTCACTGATCACCAATGTAAGGAACATTCTTCTCACTGATCACCAATGTAAGGAACATTCTTCCCACTGATCACCAATGTAAGGAACATTCTTCTCACTGATCACCAATGTAAGGAACATTCTTCCCAGTTGCCCCATATCATATGCCCTTTGGCCACAGGTTGGACACTAGGGGGATAGAGGAATCCTCCCTGCTGGGACATTGTATTCTGGCACTAGGGACTCTCCACTGGGCTTCAGCCTCTGATCAAGAAAAAAAATTCCCAACAAGCCCATTTGACCGAAGTAAATCATTAGATAAGATTGTCTTTTGTTGGGCTGGAGTGATCACACAATTTGGCTGGTTCAGCAAGGATTTCGATCCATCTACGACCAGCTTTACTGAACATGTGGCAACAGATTGAATAGCACACCCCACAACAAGGTCTGAGGTTATAACAGTCAGAAAAAGGGCAGCCTACGTGGAACAAACAACTTATCTGTTAGCTCAAAATCCTCTATTACATGTCAATATTTACCAAAGATAGCCGGTTTCTGTGAAAGCCTTTCCAAGCAAAATTCTGCAATCACTCAATTATCACTTCATCCAATGTGTGATAAAAACACCACCACAGCGCACAATGGATGTGCCTTCAACCTCTGCGTTGGACTTTACTATAAACACAGGAGATCAAAAAACACTTCGACTCTCCCCCTCTTGCCCAGTTCAGATGCTTTTACTCAGGGTTAGAATTTTACTCAGGGATAGAAGCAGACGAAAATCTCCATAGTGTAAAACCAAAATAAATTAATGGGAAGGCCGTCCACAAGGTTTAGGAGTGGGTCTATGGGAATGTTGGACCATTCTTCCAGAAGCCCATTTGTGAAGTCCCAAAGGGTGGACTAACTCAATATTGAACCCTACGGACTAAGATTGGGATGCCATTAAAGTTCATGTGCGTGTAAAGGCAGGCGTCACAATACTTTTGACAATATACTGTGTATGTAGCTCCATGCAAAAAAAAAAATCCCAGTCCATGGAGGGGCCGCAAAAATGCGTACGGTCGGCGTCAAGGGGTTAAAATGACAACAGCATAACAGCAAACAGCTCCGAGTAGAATCCAGTGAACAGGAATCCAAGATGGCGCCCAAGCGCCGCCCAACGTGATGTCGTCACTTAGCATCTCCCGCCTAACTAGTTGTGTCCTTATCGGACTTTCTCAAAGGCTTATCTTCACCACCACACATTAATTTCTCTACTTTCTACTAATCTTTCCTTTTACTATGAAACTTTTATTTTCGGAATACATGGTCGGAACCTTTCACCTTGACCAGAGATTGTCGTTTTCCTTATCATCCTGAAAATAACAAATTCAGCTTCGAATTCCTGCTTCTCGAAATTCTGAGCTTGGCAGAACATCTACACCTCTGAGAAAGGCCAGTGTTGGTGACATCAACACATCTGGATTCTATTACTGGAGAGGGGTTCTATCCCCAAGACTTCAATAAATAGAAGGTTATTTTTAGAACGTGGCCAGTGCTTCCACCTGGAGGCAAGCAAATTCCCTCAGATTCGATGGGAAACAGGATGCCGTGGATCACCGGGAGATAACGAAGTTTAATATTCTACATTATCTGCAAGGGGGGGGGAAGCTTTCTTCCAACAGATCGGTTTTTCTCATGATCCATTTCAATGCTGCCTCCATCCACCCCATTTCCTCCCGTCACAAAATAAAACAAATACAGTTTCCGAAAGATATCCAGCTACTTATACGAAGGAAATAAAAACAGAAAAGGTAAAAGGAGTTTAATAAATCTGTGCATTCTTGACCAAACATACTATGTTACCAAAAGTATTAGGACGCCTGCCTTTACACGCACACATGAACTTTAATGGTATCCCAGTCTTAGTCTGTAGGGTTCAATATTGAGTTTGCCCACCCTTTGCAACTATAAGGCCTCATGCACACTTTTAGAAGCGTCCGACTTTTTATTTTTTTTCGCAGCTTAAAAAACGCCTCTCAATGATATTCTATGGCCTCATGCGCACATAGGCTTTAGGAGCTGTAAGTGGCATAGGCGTTTTCAAGCTGAAAAAAAAAAAAAAAATACAGGGCCAGTTTTCAAGCTCCAAAAAAAAAACACAAAAAAATAAAAATTAAAAATAAAAAAATTAAAAAACAGGGCCAGCGCATTCTGAGGACTGGCGTTACAGCTGTAAAAATGTCTGACACTGCTAAAAACTGTTAAACGCAGGTTAAAGAGGCATGATGAGGCGGTGGCGTCACACGGGGCGGGGTCTACGGATGACGTCACCGGACGGTCATGCCCCATGGCAGTTAAAGGAATGGCACACACTGGACGTAACAACAGTGGGAGCGAGCGTTGGGAGAAGACATCAGAGGTAGAAGAACCGGAGGCAGCAGAAGAACCGGAGAGGGAAGAAGACATCACTGGAGGAGGGAGAAGAACGAGAGAGGGGAGAAGCCATCAGCGGAGGAGGGAGAAGAACGAGAGAGGGGAGAAGCCATCAGCGGAGGAGGGAGAAGAACCAGAGAGGGGAGAAGCCATCAGCGGAGGAGGGAGAAGAACCAGAGAGGGGAGAAGCAATCAGCGGAGGAGGGAGAAGAACCAGAGAGGGGAGAAGCCATCAGCGGAGGAGGGAGAAGAACCAGAGAGGGGAGAAGCCATCAGCGGAGGAGGGAGAAGAACCAGAGAGGGGAGACGGCATCAGCGGAGGAGGGAGAAGAACTAGAGAGGGGAGAAGACATCAGCGGAGGAGGGAGAAGAACCAGAGAGGGGAGAAGACATCACCGGAGGAGGGAGAAAAACCAGAGGGGAGAAGACATCACCGGAGGAGGGAGAAGAACCAGAGAGGGGAGAAGACATCACCGAAGGAGGGAGAAGAACCAGAGAGGGGAGGAGACATCACCGGAGGAGGGAGAAGAACCAGAGAGGGGAGAAGACATCACCGGAGGAGGGAGAAGAACCAGAGAGGGGAGAAGACATCAGCGGGAGGAGGGAGAAGAACCAGAGAGGGGAGAAGACATCACCGGAGGAGGGAGAAGAACCAGAGAGGGGAGAAGACATCACCGGAGGAGTGAGAAGAACCAGAGAGGGGAGAAGAACCAGAGAGGGGAGAAGAACCAGAGAGGGAGAAGATATCACCGGAGGGAGAAGAACCAGAGAGAGGGGAGAAGACATCAGCGGAGGAGGGAGAAGAACCAGAGAGGGGAGCAGACATCAGCGGAGGAGGGAGAAGAACCGGAGAGAGGAGAAGACATCAGAGGAGGAAGTAGAAGAGCTGTAGAGGGGAGAAGACTTCACTGGAGAGGGGAAAAGACCATAGACCCCCCACAACCACCGGCCAGGGTTGTGGGGAAGAGGTCCTTGTTCCCATGGAGACAAGGTGCTTTGGGGTGGGGGTGCCCCAAAGCACCCCCCATGTTAGGGGCGTGTGGCCTGGTATGGTCTGGGAGGGGGAGCTCGCTCGTCCCCTCCCTTTCCTGACCTGCCAGGCTTTAAAATTGCGCACACTCGTGGAATGACCCCAAACTTCAGTACTTAAAAATCTCCATAGGCGACGCTTTACATTTTATTTTTTATTTTTTTACAGGTTACCAGTTTAGAGTTACAAAGGAGGTCTAGTGCTAGAATTATTGCTCTCGCTCTGACGTTCACGGCATATGTAACCTGTGTGTACCTGGCTCCGATACTAGCCAGTGCTTTACCGAACGTCCCTGGGTCTTTGACTATATCCTATTGTGTGTCTGTCACCAAAACACTAAAAATTCACTGAATTCTATGTGAGGCCCTTTGGTGATGTTGGGGACTGCACTTGAGGTCCCCCCATATCAAGAAAGTTAACCAACACTGCGGTACAACTATGCAAGGCTGAAGGGAAGACTGGAGTTCTGCTTTAAGTCATTTCTTTCCAGATCATAGCCCTGTAAGGCACTTCTTGTGACATTTCACGTGATTCAAGTAACGAAAAAAAAATAAAAAAAAATGGTATAGATCTGAGGCCGCATATACGATCACATGGAGGTAAAACTGTCATGGTTATATTGCTCTGCCTCCAGGGAGTGCCATGATAACACAGCGATTGAAAGATTTTTAAGATAAACTGATAAGTACATAGTGCATCCAAAAGCACAAAACAAAAAAAAAAAAAAGCAGCTATTCACATTATAATGGTTACATTTTCTGTGTCAGAGAGACGCAAAGCAGCTATGACTTTATATCACACCATGTCTCAGGCCATAAAGCCATTACTAATTATGATTATTATCCTTTAAATATAGCAAACTGACAGACAGGGATGTACGTGAAATAATAAAAAGGGTGTAAATTGGAGCCTAGGTTATACAAGAATAGAAATAGGACACAAGAATGACTCTACTTTCACAAGCTTCCAAATTGAATGTTGCAATGACTGTACAACCTCTTTTAGATTTAACAAGAATTATGGTTATAAATGGAACATATTTGATGTTATTACAGGTTTTTATATAGCGCCATAAACTTTACACAGCACTTTACACTCACATCAGTATGTTTAGACAAGAAGCTTGCACTCTAGGACCCCTATCTCATGTGTAGCGCTCAACCCTGCCGGGGTCGCTGGTCTTCTCCCAGATATGTGCAAACAGCAGCCAGGCACACAACAACATCCACTCTTCTAGCTGAATGAATAGTCTAGGTCAGTGATGGCGAACCTTGGCACTCCAGATGTTTTGGAACTACATTTCCCATGATGCTCAGGCACTCTGCAGTGTAGGAGAGCATCATGGGAATTGTAGTTCCAAAACACCTGGGGTGCCAAGGTTCGCCATCACTGGTCTAGGTGATGTCTTGATGGCTGGATAACTTGAATAGGGTACAAGGATAGGAGCTGCGGGATGCTCCAGAAAGATGAAGGAAGGACCCCTGCAGCTGCTACTTAGAACTGCCTTCAACAATAACTCAGGGTATGGACAGCACTGGGACACCATACAAAAAGTGTTCCAGGCCAGGCAAGCCTTAGTATTAAGCACTAGGGGTTAATGGCAGCAACATTCACTCAGATCCTGCGTATTGGTCTGTACTCACAAGGCCTTTGGTACTTGGATGCCTCCCTTGGAGTAAGGTAGACATTTCCGTAGTGGACTCTCCCGACTGGATCCTAGGTGAAATTCCCCTTTCCTAACCTTCAAATCTTCCTGCAAGCAGCCCCCCCCCCCCAGCTTTAGCATAGCTGGGACCCCGATGATGTCAGCTGGGCTGCCTTAGAGGGCAGCAGCCCTTCAGGCTGGGAACTCCTCCTACTAGACAGGAACAGAGCTGCTGTCAGAGAGGTTACCTGGCTGGACGATTGGTTGGCCACTCTGGCATGCGCCGGTGTGTGTTGGCGCGCGCGTTCCTGTGGGCACTTGTGCACGTGTCCCGGCTGGCCCTGATGTGCGCGGTGGCGTGCGTGTTCCTGTGAGCACTGGCTCACATGCTTCTGTGAGCGCTGGTGTCTGGGCACACACGAACGCACTGTTTGGTGCCAACCAGCCTATTTAATTTGGCTGAACCCATTGCCAGGTGCTGCCTGATCAACAGCTTCCCGTGGCCTTGCTCCTGTACCCGTATCTCTGCTCTGATTACCTGACGACTCGGCTTGCCCTTCGGACTCCCTGGATTTCTGCCTGCACCTGACCTCGGCTTGTTTGACCTCGCTCCTGCCTACTCCTCTGTACTTCGTTGCCAGTACGTAACCGAACCTGGCCTGAACCCGGACTTGCCTGCTCTGCTCCTGTTCAGCACCTGTTGCCTGTGTTCCTGTCTACCATCTTGCTGTCTGGAGATTCTCCACTTTCAGCATTAGGATCCACATTACCAGGCTCTCATACTACACCCTACTTCCGTACTCCCGTGCTTCCTGTCCTCTCTATCAGGGGCCGATAGTCGGACACGTAGGGGGGAGACCACCCTCTGCCCAAGCGGACTCGCCGGGCAGGTATGTAGCAGCTTGATAGCTGCCTCTGGTCTCAGATTATTTATGCACTCCCTGGGCCCCCACTTGGCAGCCCCCCCAGGAATTGGCTGTAACCACATAAAATATTCAGAATGCTTGTTTGAATCTCCAAGCCCTCTACTTTCCAGAACCCTCTAGAAAATAGAGGGAAGAAGTCAAGCCACGAACAGCCAAAGGCAATCACAGGCTACTCTATTGATTACAGGAGAGCTACAAAACCTAAATTTACCTAGTCTATCTAGCAACCTACCTAGGAAGGTGCTACATACACAATTGTGCACATACTAGGGTCAATTTTAGCAGGAGCCAATTAAGCCACCAGAATTTCTTTGGAGTGTGGGAGGAAACCCATGCAACCATAGATGAATATACAAACTCCATGCTATGCTCTGGTTGGGACTCGAACCCGAGGTTCCCTGTGCAGCAAAGCTAAGCCACTGTGCTGCTTGATTCTGAAGGTCATGCCCAAAATGTCATACTCCCCTCACCCGCATCTGCTGGCAGCTATGTTTGCTTTTTCTCTTGATGTGCCACTTTCTGGTTGGATGACAACCAGCATCATCTGACCCCTTCCTGAGGTCCCTGGTTGTCAGACACACCTCCAGGCTTCCTGGGGCTATAGCGGGTTAATCCATGCAGCGATGAGTAGAATGATATCTGCCCAGTACATGACCGTGGGAGTGAGTTTGGGGCTGCCTACCAGAAACCTAGAACATCCAGCTGCCCAGGGCATGTAGGTTTTAAATACCACCCTCTTTGCCACCACACATATGCCTTACGTGGACTGCAAGAGGTTAAAGAGCTGCCCATGAGCGCTAGTCTTCAATGAGTTTGCCTAGACTGAGATAATGTCTTCAGTCTGCTGCAGGCAGGAAGAAGCATTTCCTCAGTCTCCTCCCCCGTCAGTGATAAGACTGCAACATGATGGATCAGAACTTTAAGAAAGGCATTATTGTGACCCCTGAGGGGTAATAAATACCAGAAAGCGTTACTGAACCATATTGCTTAGCATGCATGCCACATAAAAAAAATTGTAATAAAGAAAACAATTGCACATAGAAAGCAAAATAAGCAGCCAACGTGTCACTAGACATACAGTGTACAATAGAAATAAAAAACAAAAGCGTGGTGCTAAGTGAGCAAGTGAATAGAGTGTAAAATAGGCAATGCAAAATTGAATGGGAACAAAACCAAAACATAAAAGTCCAAAGTGAATAATAAACATCTATGGGAGGTCCATCAGAGTTCAGAATAAAGTTAGAGGTTTTTCTTGGATAATCCGAGATGAATCTTGAAAATACAGTCAAAATGGTAAAGTGTTCACACTCCCCAGATTCAATGGACACACGTACCGTATAGCACGTGGGTCAAACAGGCACTCTATAGGGAATGACCTCAAACAGGAGCTCCCACCACTGGAAAAAATGGTAAGAAGGGTTAGACCCAAAGTTGAATGAAACATGTTTCGTGCTATTGGACATCATCTGGGGTGATATCCAATAGAATACCCCAGAAGATGTCCAATAGGACGAAACATGTCGGATGATGCTCTTGGAAACGTTGCCTATACTTTTTATTATTATTATTACTATTTACATTATACTTTTAATTACAAGCTTGTTTTAATCGGATTTGCTGTAAGTGTAAACCCCCTTTTTTTAACATTAAATGTCAAACAGTATCACACTATGTGCGGATCATTTGTTTTTCATGCACACCATTTGATGCGATTCATCGCATATTTTGGAGTCCATTATGGATATCTGACAGTCCTCATTCAACTTTGAGTGGAATCCTTCTTACCAATTTTTGCAGTGGTGGGAGCTCCTGTTTGAGGTCCCTCAAGAGTGCCTGTTTGACTCATGTGCTATACGGTACGTGCGTCCATTGAATCTGATGAGCGTGAACACTTTACCATTTTGACTGTATTTTCAAGATTCATCCCGGATTATCCAAGAAAGACCTTTCACTTCATTCTGAACTCTAATGGACCTCCCATAGATGTTTATTATTCACTTTGGACTTTTTTATGTTTTGGTTTTGATCACATTCAATTTTGCATTGCCCATTTTACCCTTCCAGGTTCACAGGCTATTCACTTGCTCACTTAGTGCCACACTTTTGTTTTTGTTTTTCATTACAATCTTTTTTTTTATTTTTAACATGCTTATTCCATACAAAAAAAGAAAGAGATATAAAGCATTATTTTTAAACAAAAATACACTATATCTAGAACGTTATAAGATTTACAATCATCTCTTTTTTTTTTTTTTTTCTTTAGCACATAAAAAATAGATCTAATGCCAGGTCCATTTTAACTGCTTGCCGACCAGCTGCCGTCATTATACTGCGGGATCATGAGGAACGCGCACACACCCACTGCACAGCGGGGGGTGCCGATGCTCGTGGGCAGCGGTCGCGATGACCGCCGGCCACGAGCAGGAGGGACAGAGCACAGAAGTGTGTGTGTGTAAACACGCAAATCCGTGTTCTGTTCTGAGAGGAATGACAGATCGTGTGTTCCTATTAGCTAGGAACCACGATCCGTCACTTCCTCTAGCCAGCCCCCTCCCCCTTCAGTTAGAATCACCTCCCAGGGAACACGTTCAACCCCTTGATCGACCCCCTAGTGTTAACCCCTTCACTGCCAGTGACATTTTTACACTAATCAATGCATTTTTTTAGCACTGATGGCTGTATAAATGCCAATGGTCCCGTGTCTAAATTGTCCGATGTGTCCACCATAATGTTGCAGTCCCGAAAAAAAAAAAAAAAAAAAAACGCAGATCGCTGTCATTACTAGTGAAAAAATAAATAAAAATGCTATAAATCTATCCCCTATTTTGTAGACGCTATAACTTTTGGCCTAAAATGAGAAAAAAATTTGCTTTTAAAAAAAATAAAATAAATGGGGATATTTATTATAGCAAAAATGTTTTCAACATTGTCGCTGTTTTTTTGTTTATAGCGCCAAAAAAATAAAAACCGCAGGAGGCGATCAAATACCAAAAGAAAGCTCTATTTGGGGGGAAAAAAAGGATGTCAATTTTGTTTGGGTGCAATGTCGCACGAACGCGCAATTGTCAGTTAAAGCGTCGCAGTGGCGAATCACAAAAAATGGCCCGGTAATTGAACAGCCAAATCTTCCGGGGCTAAAGTGGTTAAAGCGCAAGCACAGTCTAAGCCCTTGTACACACGGTCGGACATTCCGATAACAAAATCGGTCGGATTTTGTCCGAAACTGGTGTTGCGTACACACGGTCGGACAAATTTGTCGGAAAATCCGATCGTTCGTAACGTGATGACGTTATTTCGTTACGACAGGACTACGTTCAGGCTAGTAGCCAATAGCTTTGGTCTAGGAATTTGATCTGAGCATGCGTGGCACTTCACAGATGTATACTTCCCTTGATCTCATGACCACTGTGTCAAGCGTTTGTTTACATCCAGCGCCGCAACTCCCACTATCCTGACTCGGACATTAACGGCCATTTGTGGTTAATCGTTTCTGACAGGTTCCACCTTCCCTAATGTATTAAGACACAAAAGGGGGGGGAGGGGAGGAGCTAAATTATAAAATTGCAAGTTACATTTGATCTTCTGCCGTTCCTTTTTCCATGATTGCTAAATAATTTCAAACAAACGTCAATTTCGACCCGGTGCCCCCTCCCTGACCCAGCGGCCTTTCCAGGAGCGGTACTCAACTGTTTCGCAAATAAAAAGAGAAAAAAAAAATGCAATTAAAGTTCCATTATCGTTTTCTTTACATTTTTTGGCAATTTTCGGCAGATTATCTACAAGAAACCAATAGAAGCATATCAGAGTGGTGTAAGCTTTCAGATTTATAGGCCTTGGCATCTGTAGAATGTCTGCAGGAGGGAGCCAAATATATAATTTTTTTTATCTGTCCCTTGCAATGTCTGCTAGCCAAGATATCATTTCATTTCTAGGGAATGTTACATCAAAACTCTTTATTGGTGATTTCGCTCTTTTTTATTTATTTTTTTATTACTGTTCTGACCGAATTTTGTCCTGTTAATGAACTGAAAAACGAGAATAACCTAAAGTCCTCCTTGCAGAACAATTGTAACTTCTTCCTTGTTAACCTACCTCTACCCCCCCCCCCCCCCCACTTCAGTCTATCATGAATGCTGATGCCAGACTTATCCTCCTTACCAACCATTCAGTGTCTGCCACCCCTCTCTGCCAATCCCTACACTGGCTTCTGATCGCCCAACAAATAAAATTCAACATATGAACGATGACATAGAAAGCCAACCATAACTCTGCCCTGAGCTACATCACCAACCACGTCTAATATTACCCAAGCCATCCTGTTCACTCCCCCCCAAGACCCCCTGATCACTAGTTCTCGTCTCTTCCTCCAGTGCTCATGTCCAGGACTTCTCCAGAGCCTCTTCCATCCTCTGGAACTCCCTACTCCAATCTGTCTGGCTACCTCCTACTCTGACCAACTTAGGCAATCCCTCAAAACTCCTCTCTTCAGGGAGGCCTATACCAACAACTGGAAGTTTACTTATTCCAACTCATCCTCTCACTGTTACTTTACATATCACTTGCCCCTTACAGTTAGATTGTAAGCTCTCATGAGCAGGACCCTTGTAGCCCTATGATATTGAATTGTATTGCTTTTAAAAAGAGACCCAGTAGAACCCGGGCTCAGTAGTAACCCCACTAAGCAGATCCGCAACTCATTAGTACCCCTGTTCAGCCCAGCTAATTGGTGCCTCTATTCAGCAGATCCCCAGCTCATTAAAGTACATGCTAATCAATTCTATTTCTAGGCTATGCTTGGCCTTTGAAATACCTCAGGGTGTGTCAGTAAGTGCTGGGTGAGTGAGGGATGTCATCTTCAGGTGCAGGGCTGGTGCAAGGATTTTTGACACCCTCATTTTGCCACCCCCTCCCCCCATTGGCTCCACTGCTCACTCCACCCCCTTTGCCGTGCTCATGTGACAGGAGGCGGCGCTATACCGGAAGCATCGGCTCTGCTTCCTCTAGCGCTGGCTCCGGTGCTGCGCTGCACCTCTAATTACACTACCGGTCAGACGAAGCGGCTGCCTGAGACAGAGTTAGTTACAAGCTGCAGCCTGCAGACGTGGAGGGAAACCAGCGGTCGGGCGCCCCTAAGGCAGCAGTGCGCCCTAGGCAGCTGCCTAGTTTGCCTAGTGGTAGCATCGGCCCTGTTCAGGTGTGAGAAATCACAAAACAATTCAGCAGCTCCTCAGGAGTAAGGATGAGCTCCGGCTGGTGTTCGCACATCCCACGTGCAGATCGCGCCAAGAAGTCTGCACTGCGCTAATCAGAGGCAGTGAGACATTTCCCGATCTCTGCAGCCACGCATTGGGACAATGTCTCACTGCCTGTGATTAGTGCAGGGCAGTGCCGACTTCCTGGCGGGCTCTGCACGTGGAAAGTGCGAACACGCGGGAGCTCATCCTTACTCAGGAGTACTACACATGTCAAATGTGTCATTATATCATATTATACATATATATAAGTTAAGATTAAGTTGAAGGCCCCAGAACTTGCACTAAATAGGTCAGCATCAGCATTAGCAACTCCTATAGTTTTACCCTGACAGGTGTCTTTTGAGCCCCGTATCTATAGGTTGGTATACAAAGAAAATGGGAGGTGCAAAAAAAAAAAAAAAAAGGTTGTCGCTTTACGCCCAGCATTGCCACTATCCAACCATCACTCCATCCCATGAGTAAAAAGCGTGAACTGCCAGCTCAATGACTCCTTCCAATGTACTAGCGAGCGCTCCAGCTGGACTTAAGCCAAAACCCAAAGCCTGGCTCATCAGTTCTGCCTTTTACTGACACATTCCGAAATACTATCTCAGCATGTTTATAAATCAAAACCTGCAGAGCGAGAATCAGGAATCAAAAACAGCAGGATTCAAATTCTGTTTCATAACAGAACCGTAGAATCCCTTCCAAAGCAGAAAAATAATGTTTTGAATTTAGAAACGTAGTAAGAAACGTGACCCCTTTCTGTTTTGCAAGCTAAACTAAAAAAAAAAAATAAAAATAAAAAACATAGCTTGATCATCACTTACACACAAGAAATAAAAATTAAAAAGACGACAATTTGAAATGTTTGTGTGTACGTAAAACTTCTTTTCTTTGGAACGAAACAAAGTCATGTGCAGTATAAAGAGGACCTGGTCAGGACAGTATCGGAGATACGATCGCTGGATTGAGGCTGAAGGTAATATCAAAAGGTGGGCTATTTATGGTATTTATTAAGGGACAACTTCACTAAAAGGGCAAGAAGTTGCCCAAAAAAAAGCTGAACCTTTGTTAGGCACCCAGCCAGAGATTCGGGCTGCATTCACAATACATCATTTTGATTTTTCGCAAATCTTCCCGCGATTTGACAGCGCCGAGATGTGAACGACAAAAAAAAAAAAAAACGCGGGGACTCGCATTCGAGATGCCATTCGTTTGAATGACACCTCAAATTGTGGCGCGGAACTGGCGCGATAAAATGCGCTGCAATTGCGTGACAAATGTCACCCAAAAGTCGCTCTTGAACTATTTTTGGGGCGACGTGCATCCCACCATGCGGGTTGCGGCGAGTGCAGCACGTTTTATCGCAAGACAATCGGGGCAGATCCGCGCGGCAATTTGAGGTGTCATTCAAATGAATGGCACCTCGAACGCTAGTGGCGCGTTTTTTGTCATTCACACCGCGGCGCTGTCAAATCAGATCCGCGGCAAATCTGCCCGCGATTCAAAGCGCTGTAGTGTGAATGCAGCCTAAAGGGTTGAGCGAGGATCTGCAAGTGGACACGATTGGCTTCTATACAGACCATATGTTATTATACCCAACAGACAAGGACCCCTCCCCTACAGTTAGCTCTGGACATAATTACCATTCTCTGGTTTGTCCATAAACTGGGCAATATCCCAGATACTACCACTAAATGTGTTCCCACCAACTCGGGAACATCAAAGAAGTATATAGCCTGTAAAATCATAAGTTCAGTAAGGAGGGAAAAAAAGAGTCATCATCCAATAACTGAGAGAGAAATGAGGAGGTTGGTCCCCAACCAAACCCCAAGAGCAAGGGAGAAGTGGACTATTGCAGTACAAGTTGGATCAATATAAATTCAAAATTATATGATAAATAATGTTTATTAATACAAAATTTATATAAAACAACATATAGTCAAATTCATGTTAAAATACATGGTAACAACCCATATATATCACCAGTATAATGGTCCCCAAAGGGGGAGGATCCCATTGGGATAGTTGATCACGAATAACATATCTCAACTAGTTTTGCGGTCTGAATGCCGCTTCGTCAGGAGAATATCTGTTATTTGATTGACAGGTGATCAATATCAAAACATTTTACAAAAATACACAAAATTTATTGAGTTAATAACAAAGGCAATATATATGTACGTGGGGAGGGGGGGGGGTGAGGGGAGCGAAGCAGCTTACCCATAGCTCAGGTCCAGGCAGATTATATTTTTCTTTATTCGCTATTTTTTTTCCCCCACGAAATTGGAGTTACCCTTTAACCACATCCAGCATTGTGATGCCTTTATTCAGTTGTCATGTTGCTCTGAGGAGAGTGAAATGCTACTAGTGTCCCCTGATTGTCAGGCTTGGAAGAGGTGGGATAGCGACTAGAACCACTGGGAGTGAGGAAGTGAAGCCACATAGCCAGGATGGTGGCAAGGTGATTGGGCCGCCGCCCCCCTTCTTAAATATTGGGGAGAGTCATGCGCAAAAGCATCGTATTGCCCTGAAGTTCAAGTAATTGTAAAGTCTTTTTTTTATATATAACAAACATGTTATATTTTCCTCCTCTGTGCAGTTGGTTTTGCACAGAGCAGCCCGAATCCTCCTCTACTCGGGTCCCTCTTTGCTGCTCCTAGCCCCTCCCTCCTTTTGAGTGCCCCCCAGCCAGTAGCTTGCTACAGGGGGCACCCAAGCTGAGTCAGAGCTCAGTGTATCCATTCAGACACGGAGCCCTGACCTAGCCCCATCCCCTCTCTCCGCTGATTGGCTGACTGACTTTGATTGACAGCTGCGAGAGCCAATGGCGCCACTGCCCTGTCTCAGCCAATCAGGAGGAGTTTTCTGGATGGCTTAGGGGGATCGTGGACATCGCAGGAGAGAGAAGTGGCTCAGGTAAGTAATTAGGGGGGTTCTGGGGAGGCTGCTACACACAAAAGGTTTTTTATCTTAATGCATAGAATGCATTAAGATAAAAAAAAAAACCTTCTGCCTTTACAACTCCTTTCACTTCACGTTGGGGACAAGCTTGGCTGCTCACTATGGCTACACGTACGGCACCCCGCCACCCACCAACAACCTCTCTTTGAATTTTAATCCCTTAATAAACAACCATTAAAACTAAAATACAGAAATAGTTTTAGGATGCCACTGGGAGTCATGGGCTGAGCCAATCTAATGAAGATGATCCGTTTTCCTAAAATATGTATTATGAACCTCCCCAGAACATATCCCCCCCCCCCCCATGTACTTTCAAATTCTAAAAGTCTCTCTCTTAAAACCCTTTGGGCTAGTGACTGGTATTATTGACAATGGTCTATACTTCCAAGACCAGTAGACCTGGGCGACCTACGTTACCAGACATTAATTTTTATTACATAGCCTCACAACTTTCACATATAGACCA
Source organism: Lithobates pipiens (assembly GCF_037356315.1). NCBI lineage: Eukaryota > Metazoa > Chordata > Amphibia > Anura > Ranidae > Lithobates > Lithobates pipiens. Next base: position 7,250,626 of record NW_027507789.1, on the reverse strand, counting down.
TTGGGGGAATTCAGAATTATCCAGATTTTAAAACCTCTCTGCATTACCAGATGAAAAGCACTTCCCCGGACCCTTTATACTTAACTTCCAGTGGGTATTAAGGTACACTTCTTAAACCAACAACAGATAGGCTTGATAAAACGTAAAGTAGAGTTCCAACTCCTCGATCATATTTTAGTCCCTTATATCCAGGTTTTGGACAGCATTTTGCTACCCATATTCAATTCCCTGCCCCTTTAGGGGATGTACCCAGTTACCCAGTTGTTAACCCACCTTGAACCAAACTATTTTCCAAAATATACCAGCACCTGCTTGATGTAAAAGCCAACATATCTTAAGAAAACTTTGCTGGAGCCTCCTATAAGCCCTTTGGATGATGATGATACGTAGGAAGAGGCCCTTTTGGCCCATTAATAGGTCTTTCTAAGAATCTTTGCTAAGCTTACGCAATTGTATATTGCCTATCTGATCCAAATTTGCGAAGTACATGCAAAAATATAACCTCAAATTTCAACTTCCAAGGTCCTTCTTTCTTCAGCCCACTGTCTGCTGAAACCGGGCCACAGGAGTGCAAACAAATGAGCTTTCCCCGTACTTCTCCATCAAGGTTTTCCTCCTCGAGGCACATTACATAGTCAAAAAGAGGACTGCCAAGACCTCTCCCTTTCACACTGATGTCCTGGTTGACTCAAATAAACGTAACCTACTGTTGAGTAAATGGATTTCTGAACATAGAGGTTGCCCAGCCAAATACAACAAAATCTGGGGTAGGTGGCTCTCATCACCCACTTCCACTATGAAAGGGGTTAAAGTCGTTTAGGACATTCCCTTCCCGAACACCAAGGCAGCTACTGAACACTACAATCAGCCGAACAAGGAACCCATACGAATAATTCTCCCCCAAGTATGAGACGAGGCTCTGTATTGAGAGTCAAGCAGGAATATGACTTTATTGAAAGGAATACAGGTCTTATATACAGTAAAAGAGGAGGTGCATACCCCCTGCTCATATTACTCTGAAAATACACCATTGACCAGACCTAAACAACATGAGCTAATTACTAATCCTTTAGACAGCCTAGATGACTCAGAGACATGACCTTTAGGCCAGACTTGGCGTCTTGTAGCTCAGAAGACACAATCAACATTATCGCAAATCAACACAGAACTCCTTCACACAATAGCAAATTAATTGAGTTAATTGAAACAAACAACAATGGGGATCTAATGACTCTTAGATCCCATACTAGACTTATTTACAATAAACACATTCTAGCAGACAACAGACAGACAGGTGGCTGGAGTTGATGACATCAGCACCTTCTATGAGCCTCAACATTATGAAGCCATCACTATAATATGGCATATACAGGGTTCCCGGAGTCTGTGTGTTTTGGGGGGATATGGACTTGAGTCCAAAGTAACATTAAAGGTCCCCAGGCATACACCTTGCAAAGAGTAGAGTATTGTTCCCTTAAAATCCATGGCCCATAATCGGAAAGCAAGAGGCTAGCATTCAGGCCTCTCTCCAAAAGCCTCTGTCCCGGCTAGGTCTGTCACAGAAACATTGTTTATTTTTGTATATTTCTGTTTCTTCATCTGTAGATCAAAGGGATGAACAAATGGTCCTCTGTTTAACCCTTTATTAACCCTTAATTTACTCTAATCAGCCTTTACTAAAAAGTGGATGTAAACCCGAAAAATTGTTCTTTTTTTATGTCATAATGTAGAGTATAAGATTTCCTATCATTTGAGCCCAGTCTTGCCACAAATAGTTAATCCAGCTCTGAGCAATCCTCTTATTGTTCAGTGAGATAAATCTTGACAAACAGAGAAAAACCATTGTCAAATCCTCCCCCTTGCTGTGAGTGATTTAAATATCCTGTGCACTAGCCAAAGAGACATTCATTATTTTTTAATTTCCTCCCCCACTCCTTTCTTCTGCCAGGATTGGATGTTCCACCCCTCAGCATAATTGGACATGCTGAAGTCATGTGGTTACTTTCCTGTCTTTTCACTGGACTATAGCAGAAGTTCAGTTTAAGAAATACACAGGAGAAAATGCATATTGACAAGGGGAGTGTAGAGGTGGGCGGGGAGTAGACTGACATCACGACTCCACCCACCGAGCTCCAGACAACAGACCCACCCACAGAATCTGCAGTTTTTCGGGTCTCATAACAGACAGAGGGGAGACATTTGACAGGTAAAGATACATGCAGGAGGCACATATATCCTTATAGATAACCCCTATGGCAGTAGTTTAGAAACTTCTATTTTATAAACGATAGACAATTAAAACTTTTTTTTTTTTTGTTTGCTTTGTTGAAGAATTTTTTTTACACATATATATTAACATATAATTACGGTACACATTTTACATTGAAAAAGCTCAAAAAATAAAAAATAAAAAACGGATTTATTTCTTCATTTGTTACTAACTTTTCAATGCTTTGTACCATTGCTGACAGCTGAGGGTAAAACAAAAAAGTTGCGGTAGGTATCGATATCAGCGAATACTTTTTTTTTTTTTTTTTTTTTTTAGGATCGGTACTCGTACTTATTGAAAAAAAAAAATGTTATCGGTGGATCCCTAATTACTATATTTTTTTCCCTCATTGCCTCTGCAGAGCAAAAGAGAGCTGACCATCTATGTGCTGCTTCTCCTTTGACTGTCCAATCACAGGCTGGGGGTGGTTTCAAGACGACCTTGAAATGGGTTGAATGGTGCTGACCAATGGACTGAGGACATCTAGCAGCATAAAAAAAAAAGCAGTGCAGGGGAAATCTCTGAATTTAAAGTGGAAGTAAACTCCTCTATCGTTTTCAGCCAAGGAAGCTGCCATCTTTGCCTCTGTTTAATCCTCAACTGCTATGGTGCTGCACATGTGATTCATTATGACACCAGCGATTGGATGGTTTGATGGTTTGGCTGAGAGCACAGCCAATGTGCAGTTAGCATTCCCGGCATGCCTTTTTGTTTTACTGTTTAACCACTTCCCGACCAGCGCACGACGATGTACGTCGACAGAATGGCACGGGCAGGCATATTGGCATACAGGTACGTCCAATATTCGATGCCGCCCTGCCATCGGGAGCGCGCCGCCGGCGGCGCGCTCCCGCGCTGGTCGGGACCCCCGTGAGTCCGGTCGCGGGACCCGCGGACTCGATCGCCGCGGGCATCGCCACGATCGTCTCACGGAGCGGCCGAATAGAGCAAATGCTGTGTAAACAACATTTGTCTATTCTGCCTAGCAACTAGTGACGCTGATCTCTGCTCCATGTGATTGGAGCAGAGATCAGTGTACACTAAATGAAAGCCCAACCCCCCCCACAGTTAGTAACACTCCCCTAGGAACACTTAACCCCTACACTGCCACCCACTGGTTAACCCTTTCACTGCCAGTGTCATTTACACAGGAATCACTGCATTTATATAGCAGTGATTACTGTATAAATGACAATGGTCCCAAAAATGTGTCAAAAATGTCCGATGGGTCCCCCACAATGTCGCAGTCACAATAAAAATCGCTGATCGCCGCCATTACTAGTAAAAAAAAAAATAATAAAAAATTATTAATAAAAATGCTATAAAACTATCCCTATTTTGTAAACGCTATAACTTTTGCGCAAACCAATCAATAATCGCTTATTGCGATTTTTTTTACCAAAAATATATAGAAGAATACGTATCGGCCTAAACTGAGGGAAAAAAATGTTTTTTTATATATTTTTGGGGGATATTTATTATAACAAAAAGTAAAAAATAATGCGTTTTTTTCAAAATTGTCGCTCTATTTTTGTTTATAGCGCAAAAAATAAAAACCGCAGGGGTGATCAAATACCACCAAAAGAAAGCTCTATTTGTGGGGAAAAAAAGGACGTCAATTTTGTTTGGGAGCCACGTCGCACGACCGCGCAATTGTCAGTTAAAGCGACGCAGTGCCGAATCGCAAAAAGTGGTCTGGTCTTTGACCAGCAAATTGGTCCGGTCTAAAAGTGGTTAAATCGATGGGTTTACTTCCACTTTAAGGTAAATATTGCAGCATAAATTCGTTATTTTATATCTTAATGGCCCATTCATTTTTATCTTGATATTTTTGGCTGGAGTTCTGCTTTAAAGAGCATCACGATGCAGCAAAAGTGTGAACCATAACAAACATTCCAAAAATGAGAGAAATCTTTTGGCTCCTAAGATACCATCTCACTGCAATAATATTTGCATCAACAAAACAAACTAATTAAATCTCAAACCACATCTGGCAGCTTCTTGCTGGGGTGGAATATAACAGCTGTGCCGTAACACAACCTCCCAAAAAACCCAGCAAATGCATCAATTCTGTCACTTTAAATCGCATTCCCCCATTCCCCAGTTATAGAGATGCAACTGGCAGAGGGAAAATGATGAGGTTTATTATAAGTTTGCAGAAGGAAAAAAAAAAGCGGGTTGTATGATTTGTGCCAAAGGATTTGCAGTGGGTGCAGAGCTCTTAGATCAGGGTAATGGGTTGTCATGGTTATAGGCTTTCAAATGCACGTTCCATCTGATATTAAACATTCCACACTGCTGGAATGAGGGAGTGACCCCATATTTTTGTAGCGCAAACGCCTTCCTTACACATATTTTGATTTCAAATAAACACAAAAAGGATCCCGTTTAGTAGTCTGAGTTACTGAAAAAGTATGCAGGGGTATGAAATTAAGAGATGAAAGCACGGCACGCACCAGGCACATCCCATACAGCATATGGAAATCATTTCATTTTCCTCAATATGTGCAAGGCTAGCCGCAAACGGGACAGATGTTTCTGAGAATGATGAGGCACAAGATATCTACCCGTCTTGGAACCATTGCTGCAATGCCAGGGCCCAAGTGTGCCAGAAGACAGTCTAAGAACCCTGAGGAACACTGGCAGGATGGACCCTGGTGTACTATCCAAAATTGGCTAAATGCTATGCTTGAAAATAAGCTAGAGGCTAAAAAAAATAAAAAATAAAAATGTTGCCCCCATCCCCAGAATTAGGAAGCCAGCAGTTGGAGCACAGCTCACAAATATCAAGAGTACCATTTATATAACCATTATACGATTGTTACCCTCTAGTTCCCTGGTGCCCAACCTACAGTCCTTTGGTATATAATGTGCAGCCCTTGGACCTCTACCATGTGACCTTTACAAAAAAAGCTTTGGGCTCATCTCCAGGCTCCTAGTCCCACGGTCTCTCAATGTCGAGGTGCTGTCAAGGAAAGTGGCCGCCCCAGCCCTGAATGTACAAAACAGAAGCCCATGTATGGCAAGTCAAAAACGGCTTTGGCCCGAGTCCATACAGGCCATGCCCCATTGTGTTTCGTCCCGCCCACAGGGGTTAGTTATGGAGATCTATAGCAAAGTCCTGTTGGGCAGGGTGACACTCCTCAGGCCTCAGCAGTCTGTAGTGGCAACATTAATTAGGGTGATAGCATTAATCTCTAGATTGCAAGCTCTAACATGTAGGGCCCTCTGATTCCTCATGTATTGAATTGTATTGTAACTGTACTGTTTGCCCAAACGTAAAGCTGCACAAACTGTTGCCGCTAAAAAAAAATCTTGTACAATAATAATACTAATACTATCATCATGTAATATGTTCCCAGTTTGATATTATCTTCTGCAGCATATCCATAGCCAACAATGAATCCTGTCCTCACTCTCTGACCTTCATCTCCTCTAGAGCTCTGCAGTCTCCAACGGTCCTCTCAAGTATTACATATATTGAACATTATGTGAGACCCTTTGGTGATGTCAGGGGCCACATTTGAGGCCCCTATAGCTCATAGGTTGACAACTACTGCTCTAGTTTAGCTCATAGGCTGACAACTACTGCTTTAGTTCAAGGGACAATAGGGGTGTGAGCAGTGTAAAACTATGTCTGGGACCAAAAAACCCAATGGTCAAAACGGACACCTGACCATCACACCTATGTAAGCTTGTTGGATAAAAAATCCTAAAACCACGGCCATTAAAGCAGAAATATATTCACTTTTTCAACTTTTACACCACCCAAAATCTTACTATATATTCTATTGTTAGACTCCATCATGATCCCAAACATCTTTTCCCTTGCTGAGATATAGTGGTTACCACCCGTGGTGGCCATACATGTGCAGTAGTTGGCTCCTTCCTGGAACCCTGGACCTGATGGTAAAGATGTAATCATGCCAAGGCACAGCCTCTCAATACTTCCTTCCAGTGACATCACTAGAGTTTGTCATTTTCTCCCAAAGTGCCACCCCCACTTTTTTTTTTCTTTTTTTTGCTGTAGGATTCCCTCTCCTGCTTGAAGTTCTATTTGACCAACCATATCATTGGGGTTTGTACACTTTGAATTGAATGAATGAATGAAATACTTGTATAGCGCACATGTGAACTGAATCGCCTCTAGGCGCTGTGGAATTGAAAGCGAGGCTTGGCTCTGTCTGTGCATAGACTTCAGTGGAGGCCGGAAGCAGGGATATGGGATGTAAAGGTTGGAAACATTCCAAGATGGCTCTGGCTTTAGCGAGGACAGGGAAGAAGTGGCCTACAACATGCAACACAGTAGGCAAAAATCATAGGAGGTGTATAGAGTCTTAATTAATGGCATAGTGAACATTGTGCATGATGGTGATCGTTGTTCTGGCAGGGAATTTAAGGGTTTACTTACCCTTAAATGTAGAGCACCCTCACCCTATTGCAGCTACAATGTCCTCCACTTTTCTGGGAAGACTTTACACAAGGTTTTTTAGAGCGTCTGTGGGAATATATGCCCATTCAGCTAAAAATGTATTTGCGAAATCTGCTACTGATGTTGGAAAAGAAGATCTGGCACACAGTTAACATTCCAGTTTATGCCAAAGGTGATTAAAAGGGCTGAAGTAAGGGTTCAGTGCAGGCCACTCAAGGTTCTCCATCTTGAACTGGACAAACCACGTCTCGATGGAGCTGGCTTTGTACATGAGATACAGACATGCTATGCTGGAACAGAAAAGATCCTTCCCAGAAATCGTATCCTAAAGTTGGAAGTGCACAATTATCTAAAATCTAAGAAAACGTATTTAAGAGGAAATAGGATTTTAAAAATTTGCCCATGCAGTCAGTTGAAAGAAAAAAAAATCTCATGCAAGCCCAATGGCTCTGGTAATGTGGCTTTCATACAGCAAGGCTTTACTCAATGGGTACCCAACAGTAGCTCAAACCATAGAAATACACAAAAAAGGACCACCAGACCAAGAATGAGGTGAAAGAGTCCAAAATAATTTTCACCGTTGATAAATTGTTCACGTAAAAACATCCAATGCGTTTTGGCGGCCATAACACTCAAAGAAGAGATATAAAAAACTCTCATGAATATGGCTTTTGGAGCACTGGGATCCTCAGACATTGTTAAGAATCCTTATAGGGTGTAGAGACTTGAGTAAGGCCTCTTAAAACAAAGCATACGTTATAAGAAAGTGAGACAGTCCCACACAAGTAATGAAAATGATTTATAATTTGTTGTTCACAAGGCCAGATCATTTTGAGGGTTCTGAGGGCTCCCCTTCATCAGAACTTTAAACCATCAGAAATGATAAAATCCAGAGAAGATACAATTTGTTGGAGGGTTAGTACTGCGATCCGGTAGCTGGTTTATCAGCCTGCTAAAGCCACAGAATTTCTTAATACTCTCAACTGTCTCTGGCTCCCCCATAGGTCCATGGGTTCCAGGGTCAAAATACTGACCTACTCGCTAATAGTTTTCCTTCAGAGATACAGGCATAAGCTGGTGTTATGAGTAAATCACATGTCCTAGAGCTCGGAATTCAAACATTTCAGTTATATAATGGGAGGACAAAAAAAAAAAAAGGAAGGATGGGATTTGCAGACCATGGGATGGTTTCCAATTAGACGGCCCAATCACCGTGAAAATCCTCCTTTCCAAGCCAGCACTGCAGATCCAGCTAGGCTTTGGCCACTGGCTGGAGACTTAGGCCAGGATATAAGTGAAATTGCTTCATGGAGAAACCGCAAAATCCCTAAGGGCCCTGGCGATACTCACTAGGCCTTGTTCTCAGAATTTTCAGCCATATTCGGTTTCATTTGGCACCTTATGTAGCACAGCTGCTGACTGCGTCTTGCCTTCTTGTCTACGCAGCTATAACTTCTACAGACACCAAGCTATCTAGGTTATAATATGATAGATTTATGAACTTCTGTTTCATTCTGGAGATTTTTGCATATTTGCAGTCGATAGAAGGGTACAGAAACACATTGTAGAGGCTTTAGGACTGTTAGTCCCGTTCAGTCATGGAAACAAGTAGCAAAATAGCTTCCATGCTGATTGTTAACCACTTGAGACCCACTTGATTGTTAACCACTTGAGACCCGCGCTACAGTGCGGATCTCCTTTGCCGGGACTACATCTATTGACGTCGTCCCGTGCACGAGCGGCCTGCACGGCCCCTGAGTCTATGAGACTCGCCTGATCACCGATCCGTGCAAGGGGTCGATCCCGACCCCTTATCACGTGATCAGCTGTCAGCCAATGACAGCTGATCATGTGATATAACGGAGCCGGTAATCGGTTATTATTCCTCCTCGCGCTGACAGCGCGAGGAGAAAAAAAAGAAGTCGATCACCGGCGGCCGTGATCGGGACATCAGTCCCGATCACGGCCAGCAGTGCCAGTGCCCACCTGCCCCCTGCCAGTGCCCACCTGCCCCCTCATAACTGAACATAATAAAAAAATAAGTGCCCCCCTTCAGTGCCACCCAGCAGTGCCCACAGTGCCACCCAGCAGTGCCCACAGTGCCACAATCTGCCTCAACAAGGGTGCTGCACCCCAGTGTCACATATCCGTGCCCATCAGTGTCATCTACCAGTGCCCAGCAGTGCCGCCCATCAGTGCCCAGCAGTGCCACCTATCAGAGCCACCTATCAGTGCCCTTCAGTCTCATCTATCAGTGGTACCTATCAGTGCCCATCCGTGCCACCCATCTGTGCCACCCATCCGTGCCATCTTATCTGTGCCCATCTTTGCCCATCAGTGGCGTCTTATCTGTGCCCATCGGTGCCGCCTTAACTATGCCTATCAGTGCCCACCAGAGCAGCCTATCAGTGCCCACCAATGCAGCCCATCAGTGCCCACCAGTGCAGCCCATCAGTGCCCACCAGTGCAGCCTATCAGTGCCGCCTCATCAGCGCACTTCAATGAAGGAGAAAAATTACCTGTTTGCAAAATTTTATAACAAACTATTAAACATGATTATTTTTTTTTTGCATCTTTTTTTGTTTGTTTAGCAAAAAATAAAACTCCAAGCTGTAATTAAATACCACCAAAAGAAAGCTCTATTTGTGGAAAAAAAATGATAAAAATTTCATTTGGGTACAGTGTTGTATGCCCGCGCAATTGTCATTCAAACTGCATCAGCGCTGAAAGCTGAAAATTGGTCTGGGACTGAGGGGGGTTTAAGTGCCCAGTAAGCAAGTGGTTAACCATCGTCTACATTTTTTATGTCTTATTCATCGTTCTCAAAGAGTGCACATGCTCCCAGGACCATTGTAAATGTCTGCTGGGCTTATGAATTCTAAAGTTATTTAGCCCGCTCTAAACGATGAAAACACCTAAATACAGCATTGGTCTCCTACCTCCACGGGGTTTTGATGAATTGTGACCTCCCACAATCATGTCAATGCCTCGATCTTCAAGTTTTGATTTCCATTGCCGTATGAGGTTGGCAGTGTCATCCTGCAGGTGAAAAATACAATTTAAAATTAAAGACCAACCCTAGCCAAAACTTAAATTAAAGAAAGTGGTTGTTAATTCTTTAGAATGTAAGCAGTATGAGCAGGCCCCTCCTGTCTCTTCTGTACTGATCTGTATCGTTATTTCTGCTGCGACCCTCCCTCTACATTGTAAACTGTTGGCACTATATAAACCGTGTCTAATAATAATAAGCCACTGTCATATATTAATATAATCTTGTGTGTTTCCAAGTCCTGTGTGTCCCAGTCTCTGTGTTTTAAAAAAAAAAAAAAAGCAGTCTATACCTGATTTTAGAGTGCCGATCGACGCTCACGTGACCGGCCGGCTCTCCCCTCTACCGATCTGACAGCTAGAATGGAAGGGGCCAAAAATCCCCCGTTGACATCAGTTGGGAGGAGAGAGAGCCGGCCAGTCACATTCGATTCTTTCAGAACCTGGAGCATCCCCTGTGATGTCAGCTGATAGCAGGCTATAGCCCACTGTCAGACAACTCTGGGTCAAAGGAGTCCAAAAATAAATGCAATCGTGTGACCCAGAAGAGAAGTATAGCCAAAAAAAACTTTGCCCATACTTTTCTTTCATAACATGCAAGGGTTATGTCTAGGGATGCATAAAAAGTGTGTAAATACTTACTATATTACTAACTCCAGCAGGTTCCCCCCCAGCTCTACAACCAGTGCTCTGCAACATGGTCTGTAAGATTGTCCCTCCCCAAGATGTAAACTGAAGCTCTATTAACTGGTAATCTAGACCCAAGTACATATTGAGCATTCTCAAAACAAGCATAGGATACAATATTACTTTGCTTTTTATATCTTTGCATTATTATTTTTTTTATATCTTTAAAAAAAAAAAGATCCATCTACAGTGGGGAAAAAATTTGATCCCCTGCAGATTTTGCAAATTTGCCCACTTACAAAAAAAATGAAGGGTCTATAATTTTTATCATAGGTGTATTTTAAATGATAGAGACAGGAGGAGGAGGAGGAGGAGGGAGGACCTTGTGGGCGCTGCAGGATTTCAATCCAAGGAGGATAATTGTGTTAATAATTGTTTGTTTGGAGACTGTGGTCCCAACTGCCTTGAGATCATTCACCAGCTCCTCCCGTGTCCTTCTGGGTTGATCCCTCACTTTTCTCATGATCATCCTCACCCCATGAGGCAAAAATCTTGCATGGAGCTCCAGACCAAAGGAGCGATTTATTGTTATTTTGTCTTCCTTCCATTCGCAAATAATCGCTCCAACAGTTGTCTCCTTCTACCACATCTTCTTCTTACCACATGAGCACCTACTGTAGCCAGTCTGTGGGAGCAGTACTGTGCCCCATCAAATGCTGCCAGTGTTTCCATTAATAGCCGCTACTGTGCCCCATCAAATGCTGCCACTGTGCCCATCAATAGCCGCTACTGTGCCCCATCAAATGCTGCCAGTGTTTCCATTAATAGCCGCTACTGTGCCCCATCAAATGCTGCCAGTGTGCCTATCAATAGCCGCTACTGTGCCCCATCAAATGCTGCCAGTGTTTCCATCAATAGCCACTACTGTGCCCCATCAAATATTTCCAGCGTGCATCTCGTCAGCGTCGGTGTCCTGCACGCTCCTTGATATCTTCTTCCTTCCTCTCTTTTAGGCATCCAATCACAGTGCCTGACACTTCAGCCAATCAGGTGATAGGTAACAGACTTGAGTACCTGATTAGCTGAGAGGCGGTTCAGTGTTAGCAAAGAAAATTCCCGAAAAAGGTGCCAGACAACTGAATAGGGGGTGTCAGCGGCGACCATAGATAGATTCATGCAATGCATGAATCTATCTATGGTGATAGAGAGGTGCCAGGAGAGAGGGGATGGCACTCCTGCGCCCTTTATGGACGCACCGCCACTGTGTGGGAGCCAGAATTATTGTTGGTTGGTAGGGGATAAAATAGTTATTTTACTCACGGTACTACAACTCAATTTACAACATTTGTTTGGAGGTTTTTTTGGTAAATATTCTGCCACTATCATTTAAAATACACCTATACTCCTTATTTTACTAAACACGGAGAGAGATATCAGTTACATTTTAGTTTATGAGGACATTCTTGAAAAATCTGCTCATTGTCCTGGACACTGACTAGAGAGACATTGCTAAAATCTATGGAACGACAGTCAACATCTTGAGAACTGGGTAATACAATAGTTTTATTCACTGTGCACAATAATGTAAAAAGTAGTAGAATTTGGTGGAATTAAAAATCAAGGCAATGTTGTTGGATGGACATTGTAGTTACATAGTAGATGAGGTCAAAAAAAGACAAGTCCATCAAGTCCAACCTATGTGTGATTATATGTCAGTATTACATTGTATATCCCTGTATGTTGCAGTTGTTCAGGTGCTTATCTAATAGTTTCTTTAAAACTATCGATACACCCCCCCCCCTCCTTGTTGAGACCACCGCCTGTGGAAGGGAATTCCACATCCTTGCGCTCTTACATTAAAGAACCCTCTACGTAGTTTAAGGTTAAACCTCTTTTCTTCTAATTTTAATGAGTGGCCTTGTGTCTTGTTAAACTCCCTTCTGCGAAAAAATTCTCTCGCTATTGTGGGGTCACCAGTACGGTATTTTGTATATTGAAATCCTACCCCCTCACAAGTGTCTCTTCTCCAGAGAGAATAAGTTCAGTGCTCGCAACCTTTCCTCATAACTAATATCCTCCAGATCCTTTATTAGCTTTGTTGCCCTTTTTTGTACTCCCTCCATTTCCAGTAAATCCTTCCTGAGGACTGGTGCCCAGAACTGGACAGTATCCTCCAGGTGCGGCCGGACCAGAGTCTTGTAGAGCGGGAGAATTATCGTTTTATCTTTGGAGTTGATCCCCCTTTTAATGGCAATATTCTGTTTGCTTTGTTAGCAGCAGCTTGGCATTGCTGAGCCTATCATCTACTAGGACCCCCGGGTCCTTTTCCATTCTAGATTGCCCCAGAAGGTTCACTAGTGACCAAACCTAGAAATGTCATGCTCAGGAGAATGCAACCTGTTTACTTGAGACCAGTGGCATCACCGAGACTCTTCATACTCATGACAACAAAGCCTATCAGTTCAAATAACCGACATCAACGGGGCACTTTACATTGATGAAGATGCAGCCTAGCCCATTGACTAGAGACCGGTGACATCACTGAGAATCCATGAGAATAGAGCCTATCCGCATCACTGAAGCACTTACTCATATTGGTGTCAAGTTTAATCAATAAAGAGCATATTTTCTCTTCGCCTCATGTGGTTCCTATCAAAAAGATGATAGGAACCACATGAGGCAGCGACATGACTGCATACTCTCACTGCACGACTGGAAGACAAATCAAAGTTAAAATTAGCAGTAAATTGGACATTTGAAAGTCCCATAAATTGGAAATTTGCAAGTCAGTTCAATATAATTTATAACTGTCTTTTTACCGTGCTGCCATCATTGTAGATGGAAACCTCCAGGGTCCCTGGAAAGTCCTGAAGGTAAACAGACTTTAAGCATTCATCCAGCCAGGCCTCAGCATTATATGTAGGAATGATAACAGACTGAAAGATAAAAAGAGAAGAGTTCTTACAGAGTGTGAAGATAAAGAGTTTCCCTCCTGGAACATTGGCTGGTTTCTGGAACAACTGCATATAGTTATACACAAGTAGAGCAACCATTTAGTAGTCATTGTTGATAGTGTTTTGTTTGGGTGGTTGTACATAAGGGGGGTCTACAAACCTTCTAAACAAAGGGCCAGTTAACTGTCCTTCAGCCTAGGTTCGCGAAAATTACATCGCTGGTTCCCGCATCGCATCTCTCCCGCGGGCAGTTCACGTGGCCTTCTGCAAACCGCTGAGGGTGTCATTGCTTGTTAATGACACCCCCAGATCGGTTCACAGATCGCAGTGTGAACTCGCACAGGAATCAGATCACTGAGTTGAGAACACCCATGCGATACGATACTAGTGCGGAGGAAAAACAAGTCCCTGTACTTTTTTCTGTGCGAATCTAAATGCGAGTTCAGCCATACAACTTTTTCTGTGCGAATCTAAATGCGAGTTCAGCCATACAACTTTTTCTGTGCGAATCTAAATGCGAGTTCAGCCATACAACTGTATGGCTGAACTCGCATCTCACAGACATTGCATGTGATCAGCATCGCTGGTGCGAAGCACCTGCGATGCTGGTGATCGCACTGGTGTGAATCTGGGCTCAGACTTTAGGTGGGCCAGACAGTTCCCCAGCATCCGTGGGTGTAAACAATGCCTCAGGCTCGGTGGTCATTGGGAGTATAAATGTTACATGGTGCTTGTTGTCAGTGCCCCACTGTGTCAGAAACCATGAAATCAGACCAAGACAGATGTACAGTTAAATCACATGTGTTTAATATTAAAAGTAAAAAGAACAAACGTAGTCAAAACATAGCTAGGAACCGGAACGGATAGTCAGACAAGCCAAACGTCAGGGAGCTGGAGAGGAGCGTAGTAAAACAGCAAGCAGGATCTGGAGCCAGAAGGGATTTCAGCCAAGCAAGTCTTTTAACAGGAATGCAGGAGAGCATCTCTGTGATGTTGACTAAGGCGAAGGCAGATATCCTTTGGGCTGGACAGCTTAAGTAGGCAGGACTGACGAGCAGGATATCATCAATGGCTGAGTACCTGTGGAGAGATGGGAGCTGGCAATTAGCCATCAGCTGAGCGGCCAGCTCAGAGAAGGAAGGGCTGAGTAATGACTTATGATTGGGGTCGGTGGAAGGAAAAGCGCCCCGCCGTTGGGGGGGTCGGTGGGAGGAACCACGCCCCCACCATTGGGGTGGGTGGGAGGAACAGCGCCCCCACCGTTGGGGGTCGGTGGGAGGAACAACGCCCCCACCGCTGGGGTCGGTGGGAGGAACAACGCCCCCACCGCTGGGGTCGGTGGGAGGAACAGCACCCCCACCGCTGGGGTCGGTGGGAGGAACAGCACCCCCACCGCTGGGGTCGGTGGGAGGAGTAATGACTTATGATTGGTGCCAGTGGGAGGAACAGTGCCTCAGCTTTGGTATCAGTGAGAGAAATAATGCCCTATCCATAGTGTCACTGATTGAAATTGTGCCCCATCTATGGTGTCAGTGAAACTAGTGCCCTTACATTGATGTCAATGGGAGAAATAATGGCCTACAATGGTGTCAACAGAAGGATTGGTGCCCCAGGGGCCAAATAAAGACAAAAAAAGGGCCATAACCATCCCTCAAGTCTTAGTTTGGAGACCACTGTTGTACATAAACCCCTTTATTGCTCTTTGCTGTGCCTTGAAATGGTACTCAAGCTCAACTTTCCTGACTTGATGGCTGTACCTACCCTGGAGTCAAAGGCACACCAACCCCCTAATCAATAAGAACACCCATATTGATTACTTAGACACTCTCTGGAGCTAGAATTCACTATTTGTATGTGCAGCATTACATCTTGAAGAAAAAAACATAGGGTTTGTGATAGAATGTGCTGAAACCTGATGGCACTATTATGCAAATTTTCACTTCGGTGAGAGTTTTGTCCATCCCCTTCAGCGCATGGACATTAGCAATAGCAATAGCAAGGTACGGGAGGCAGGAGGAGACAGACCAAGGTGCTTGTTTGCGGCAAGTCAAAATTTGCATTATACAGCACCTCACAGATCCCAAGTCCAGGAAAGTATAACATGTGCACCTCGGGGGCCCTGCTGTTGCATTTAGGTGCCAGATGTCTATTGCCGCACTGTAAACAGGAACCTTAAGGACTATTATCATTTGCAATAGATCCCAATAGAATAGAAGTGATGTTCACAGCAGATTACAAATTTCTGGTTTTCTTTTAAAAATGTAAAAAAAAAATCAAAAAATACATCTGGACCACAAATGCTACAAAATGTCATGATTTTCATAAAAAAGCACAAACTGTGCGGATCTGTTAATACCCCGCTGTGTTTGGTACACATTTACAGCTACACAGAATGATCTTGGCACTGGAAACCATGAGAAAAGTCTTGTGGAACCATTATCAGTTAACTAGGGAGGTTTTTTGGGGGCAAAAGTCATTAAAAAAAAGTCACGTATCTCCGTGAAAATTATTTACCACCCCGTGAAAATTGACGAAAAACAAATCAAAACTGAAGAGAGGCCCCCCCCCAAATGATTTTCTGCTGGCAGATAAGGGGGACTAAGGGGTACCAGGAAGAGGGATCGGGCTGGAGAACAGCTGCACATGATATCGTGACCCTTGGATAATCCTGCTTGACCCAAACATGGCCGTTGTTCCCTCTAAAAAAAACGTTAAGTAGGCTGCAGCTGGCAGATGTGGCGGGATATTTTCAGCAGGGGGCAAAATGAATCAGCAGAACGTAGGCTAAGCCAGGTTAGGGAAGCAGAGGGTTATGGGTAGCCTCTCAGTTACATCAGGATAAGCGATGATTCCGAGTGCGCCAAATAATATTACATGCATTTTTTTTTTTTTTTATTACTTCACATGCCAGAGGTCTGTTTGCAAGGAAATGATATCCAGATTGTATTACTGCACTTGAAACTGTCATCACTTCTCTCTGTCTTGTTGAGGACCTAAAATGATCAATAAGGCTCCTGTGCTGAGCGAGGGGCTCACCCAGTGTTCGCCCTGCACAAGGCAAGTCTGGAGGGGCTCTGCTGGGATAAGTAATAGAGGTGAAGAGGAACCGCACTCCATGAGCCCCCAGACACTTCCATATGTACAAAATTCTGTAGTGCAATGTGGGCTCTTACCGAGCATAAATTTATATATTAGAGCTGCACAATTATTCGTCAAGAATCGTTATCACGATCTTGACTAAAGTGTTTCACAATTCTATGCAAAGAATTCTCTTTGCTCTTCTGAAGCCACAGCCTTAAAAAGAAAGGAAGAGAAAAACTGGGCAGTCTGCCAAAATCAAAACATTCTTTATCAGTTGAACTTAAGTATAAACATTGTAACAATTTGTCAGTGGAATAGACTTTGTGTGTAAATTAAAAAAAAATTTTTTGGTTAGAAAATTAATTAGAACCCCCAAACATTATAATATATATATATATATATATATATATTTTTTTTTTTTCTTTTTTTTTTTTTTGTAGATACCCTAGAGCAGGGGTCTCAAACTGGCGGCCCTCCAGCTGTTGCAAAACTACAAGTCCCATCATGCCTCTGCCTGTGGGAGTCATGCTTGTGGCTGCCAGCCTTGCAAGGTCTCATGGGACTTGTAGTTTTAAAACAGCTGGAGGGCCGCCTGTTTGAGACCCCTGCCCTAGAGCATGTGTCTTCAAACTACAGCCTTCCAGTTGTTCAGGAACTATAATTCCCATCATGCCCAGTCATGTCTGTGAATGTCAGAGTTTTATAATGCCTCATGGGATGTGTCGTTTCGCAACAGCTGGAGGGCCGTAGTTTGAGGATCCCACCCTAGAGAATAAAATTTTGGTTGTTGCAATATTTTATGTCACACTGTATTTGCGCAGCGGTCTTTCAAATGCAATTTTTTTGCAAAATTACTTTTGATCAGTACTCACCTCTCCACCGGCTTCTGGGTCTTCATGGACTCAGCCCTAAAATAAATTATATATTACACACACACACACACCATCTCACAAAAGTGAGTACACCCCTCACATTTTTGTAACTCTTTTCTTCTCTCTTCTCATGTCACAGCACTGAAGAAATGACACTTGTCTACAATGTAAAGTAGTGAGTGTACAGCTTGTATAACAGTGTCAATTTGCCTTCCCCTCAAAATAACTCAACACACAGCCATTAATGTCTAAACTGCTGCCAACAAAAGTCAGTACACCATTGATCATCTGTGGGGCATCCTCAAAACAGAAGGTGGAGGATCGGAAGGTCTCTAACATCCACCAGCTCCGTGATGTCGTCATGGAGGAGGGGGAAGAGGACTCCAGTGGTGACCTGTGAAGATCTGGTGACCTCCATGCCCAAGAGGGTTAAGGTGGTGCTGGAAAATAATGGTGGCCACACAAAATATTGACACGTTGGGCCCAATTTGGACATTTTCACTTTTGTTGCCAGCGGTTTAGATATTAATGGCTGTGACAATGAAACGTGAAATCCTCCAAGGGGGGTGAATATTTTCTATAGGCGCTGTATACTGTATATTAGCCGATAGTCATTATCTTTTCAGATGTTTTAAGGAAATCCAATTCTCTATATTCATGCCCAAAACCATGAAAACCACCTACCACATCCACTGGCTGGCCAATCCCTGTCCCCTCTGCTGGAGCAGAAGCATCAGAACGGTCTTCATGGGGATTCATAGGCCTGGGAATACAACAAAGCAATGACTTATTCTCCAACCTTGAAATGTGTTACACAACAATCTAAAGGCTATGCAAACCTACAATGATTTTATTATTTGCTTAAATATACCAGTAAAAAGCGTTTTGAAAAACAAAATAAAATGATACCAAATGCCTCTGTTTTCTACCCCTGCACGGCGATACCTCACATGTGTGGTTTAAACACCGTTTTTATATGCGGGGGCTGCTCACGTATGCGTTCGCTGCTGCACGCAAGCTCGGCGGGACAGGGCGCATTTGAAAAAAAAAAAAAAGTTCTTATTTATTTTACCTTTTATTTTTACACAGTTCTTTGAAGAAAAAAAAATGTGTCACTTTTATTCCTATTACAAGGAATGTAAACATCCCTTTTAATAGAATAAAAGCATGACAGGGCCTCTTAAATATGAGATCTCCTCCGCCGCTACCAACGGCTCCGGTAAGCGGTGGAGGACACTGGAGAGCGACGGGAGGGGGGAGCCCTCTCCAGCTGCCTATAAAAGTGATCTTGCGCCGAATCTGCGGCAGAGACCACTTTTATCTTAAAGTGGACCTCCCGCTGAAGAAGAGTATACCGGGGTTACGCCCCCTGTGTCACTGGATATGATTGGCAGCAGCAAGAGCCAATAGCTCCTGCTGCTATCAATCTATCCAATGAGGACAGGAGACAGCGGCTGGAACGATCGGCTTCAGGTAAGTAAAGGGGGGGGGGGGTTACTGCAGCATAAAGGTGAAAACTCATGAGACTTTACAACTCCTTTAAACCTTTGGGTGAGTTGAATAGTTGTTTCCCCCACTGAGTGCATTGGTTCCTCCCGCAGGCCTGTGCTGATGTAAGAGCCAGCAGGGGAAACCACAGCATGCAGAGGGGGAGCCGTTATTCCACACCCAGAAGTGCGGTGTATTCCCAGCAGCTGGGGAGGGGTGAAGAGGCGACATATTGTCAGAGAGAGGCGAGTGTGGAGACCATTTTATTACAAGTATGACGTATTACACAGACCGGGTCCCTCTAAGGGTGCAGCCACACCGGTAAATGTACCCGACCTGTGATTAGATGTGGGCACCTCAGCAAGGGTTCCGCTATTAGCTGTGAGTAGGAAGCCTCATTGAATGCAATGTATTGCAGTGTGTCAGCAATCACATGTCGGTGATTAGCCTGGGTGCAAACCACCTACTTCCAGGTCCTATCACTGGCATTTGATCCCTGCAGGAGCGATTACATGAGCGCGGCTGCGGGAGCGATTACATGAGCGCGGCTGCGGGAGCGATTACATGAGCGCGGCTGCGGGAGCGATTACATGAGCGCGGCTGCAGGAGCGATTACATGAGCGCGGCTGCAGGAGCGATTACATGAGCGCGGCTGCAGGAGCGATTACATGAGCGCGGCTGCAGGAGCGATTACATGAGCGCGGCTGCAGGAGCGATTACATGAGCGCGGCTGCAGGAGCGATTACATGAGCGCGGCTGCAGGAGCGATTACATGAGCGCGGCTGCAGGAGCGATTACATGAGCGCGGCTGCAGGAGCGATTACATGAGCGCGGCTGCAGGAGCGATTACATGAGCGCGGCTGCAGGAGCGATTACATGAGAGTGGCTGCAGGAGCGATTACATGAGCGCGGCTGCAGGAGCGATTACATGAGCGCGGCTGCAGGAGCGATTACATGAGCGCGGCTGCAGGAGCGATTACATGAGAGCGGCTGCAGGAGCGATTACATGAGAGCGGCTGCAGGAGCGATTACATGAGTGTGGCTGCAGGAGCGATTACATGAGTGTGGCTGCAGGAGCGATTACATGAGTGTGGCTGCAGGAGCAATTACATGAGTGTGGCTGCAGGAGCAATTACATGAGAGCGGCTGCAGGAGCGATTACATGAGCGCGGCTGCAGGAGTGATTACATGAGAGCGGCTGCAGGAGCGATTACATGAGCCTGGCTGCAGGAGCGATTACATGAGAGCGGCTGCAGGAGTCGGTATCCTCCTTTTGCTTTCAATGGGGCGGCCTCCTTGCAGTTAGGCTAGGTTTCCACTACCACTAGTGCGACTTTTCATGTGATTTGGGACTGAAAAGTCACATGACAAGTCGTACCCCATGATTTCCAATGAGTACCGTTCTTATCGGTGCGACTTCAAGACGCACTACTTTGGTCCCATTTTGATGCAACTTGAGGTCCACAGACCTCAGGAATACACAGGCATTGCTTCAAGTCACACGACTTTGGGGACGCAATAGTGGCAACACGGGACACCCCCCCCCCTCCGCACTGACTGGGGTTCTCACATCTAATCCCAGGCAGGGGGGCATTTACAGGTGTTTAGGCAGCCTTAGGATCGGTATCCCTCCCTGCGTATTATAGGATGTGTGTCCCTCCCTGCGTATTATAGGATGTGTGTCCCTCCCTGCGTATTATAGGATGTGTGTCCCTCCCTGTGTATTATAGGATGTGTGTCCCTCCCTGTGTATTATAGGTGGTGTATCACTCCCTGTGTATTATAGGATGTGTGTCCCTCCCTGTGTATTATAGGATGTGTGTCCCTCCCTGTGTATTATAGGTGGTGTATCACTCCCTGTGTATTATAGGATGTGTGTCCCTCCCTGTGTATTATAGGAGGTGTATCACTCCCTGTGTATTATAGGATCTGTATCACTCCCTGTGTATTATAGGATCTGTATCCCTCCCTGTGTATTATAGGAGGTGTATCACTCCCTGTGTATTATAGGAGGTGTATCACTCCCTGTGTATTATAGGAGGTGTATCACTCCCTGTGTATTATAGGAGGTGTATCACTCCCTGTGTATTATAGGATCTGTATCCCTCCCTGTGTATTATAGGATGTTTGTGAAGTGGGCGGATTGTCCTCCAGCACTGAATTGTTAGTTCAGCTCTCAGGCCCCTCCAATCCCTCCTGTGTTGGTGTCATCAGGGCTGTTGATAAGGCAGTACAACTGGTTCTGTTGTACTGGGCCCAGGACTCATCAGCTAAACAGGGGGGCCCAGGTCAGCTTTATTGTTCATTTCTGCCTAAATTAATAAATTGATTTTACTAGACTACAACCTGCTCCTACTTGCTTACCAGGGATTAACCACTTGCTGTCTGCACTATAGCCAAAAGACAGCTACAGCACAGACTTAATTTGCCCGGAGGGCATGCCTGGACGTCCTCACGTGCTTGAGCGGCCTGTGCACCCCATGCAGGGCGCGCGTGGTGTGCTCTGTGATCAGTGAGTCTATGAGACTTGCCTGATCAGAGTAAGGGGTCAATCTCAACCCCTTACCACGTGATCAGCTGTCAGCCAATGACAGCTGATCATGTGATGTAAACAGAGCCGGTAATCGGCTATTTTTCCTCCTCACGCTGGTAGCTGATTACCAGCGGCTGCGAGAGGGACACCGGTCCCATTCATAGAGTCACCAGGGGCACCTACTGGTGCCCACCAGAGCCGCCTCCCAGTGACCACAGTACCATCCATCAGTGCCCCCTATCAGTGCCCTCAATGCCGCCTATAAATCACCAATCAGTGCGTCATTACCAGTGCTGCCTATCAATACCACCTGCCAGTGCCACTGTTTCGTCACATATGGCGACCTATCACAGTTGGCTACAATGTCGCCATATGCATTCCACCCCTGAGTCCAAGTTCGAGCCCCACCATCCAAGTGGACATAGAGTTTGATTATATTTATGGTGAGCGAAGCGAGGCCGTGCCCGAAGCCTGGCGAGCAAAGTGAGACCGCGAGTGGCCCTCTGTTGAAACGTATATGGCGGCGTCACGCATGCGCACTCCAACAGGTAGCAAAATGTGGTGGGTAGCCGAATGTAACGTGACACCACCTACCAGTGCACATCAGTGTCACCTATCAGTGCCACCCATCAGTGCCCATCATCGGATATCAATGAAGGAGAAAAATGACCCGTTTGCAAAATTTCATAACAAACTATGAAACATAATATATATATATATATATATATATAATTTTTTTTACATTTTGTTTATCAAAAAAATAAAATAAAACAGTGGTGAATAAATACCACCAAAAGAAAGATCCATTTGTGTGGAAAAAATGATAAAATTTTAATATGAGTACAGTGTAGTAATTGTCATTCAAAGTTTGACAGCTCTGAAAGCTGAAAATTGGTCTGGGCAGGAGGGGGGTTTTAGTGCCCGGTAAGCAAGTGGTTAAATGACATTTCCCTGGGCCCATCACATCAGCAGAGGGGTGTAGGCAGATAAACTCAGTGCTGCTGTTCCACTTCACCTCAAGGGGAGGAAAGGAGGCAAAGTTGGGGGGGGGGGGCATCAGGAAGGCTGTACAGGACCCCGTGATTTCTAACAGCAGCCCTGCGTGCCATACATACAACTCCTGTATGATGATGGTGGAGGAGGGACACACTGCACTGCACACATATCACAGACACTCAGTGCTGCTATGTGGAGCCCCGCCCCCCAATCACACACCGAGGACACAATGTAACAACAGCTGCCGCACTACAATGTAACATTCTCTCCTCACACACCTGACCAGCAGCAGCCACGCGGCTTCCCCCAGCCGACCGGGACTACAGGGGGATCCGGGGAGGAGCCCGGCAGCGGATTGGTTGACTTCGCCCGCTTCTTGCTCCTGGTTGGCCGACACGGCTGTCCGCTGATGCGGAGAATCAACAGTAACACCACGTGACAGGAGCTAGCCCTTCCCACCCAGTGCTGTGTACTCACCTGTGTATCTCAGAGGCGGAGGAGCCCATTAACCCCTTCATCACCCCCATATAAGGACTGTCATTAACCCCTTCATCACCCCATGAAAAACTCATTAACCCCTTCATCACCCCCATATAAGGACTCTCATTAACCCCTTCATCACCCCCATATAAGGACTGTCATTAACCCCTTCATCACCCCCATATAAGGACTGTCATTAACCCCTTCATCACCCCATGAAAAACTCATTAACCCCTTCATCACCCCCATATAAGGACTCTCATTAACCCCTTCATCACCCCCATATAAGGACTCTCATTAACCCTTCATCACCCCATATAAGGACTGTCATTAACCCCTTCCTCACCCCAATATTACGACGTTCATTAACCCCTTCATCACCCCATATAAGGACTGTCATTAACCCCTTCATTACCCCCATATAAGGACTGCCATTAACCCATTCATCACCCCCATATAAGGACTGTCATTAACCCATTCATCACCCCCATGAAAAACTCATTAACCCATTCATCACCCCCCATATAAGGACTCTCATTAACCCCTTCATCGCCCCCATGAAAAACGAATTAACCCCTTCATCACCCCCATATAAGGACTCTCATTAACCCTTCATCACCCCCATATAAGGACTGTCATTAACCCCTTCCTCACCCCAATATTACGACGTTCATTAACCCCTTCATCACCCCATATAAGGACTGTCATTAACCCCTTCACCACCCCCATATGAGGACTGTCATTAACCCCTTCCTCACCCCAATATTACGACGTTCATTAACCCCTTCATCACCCCATATAAGGACTGTCATAAACCCCTTCACCACCCCCAGATAAGGGTTGTCCTTAACCCCTTCATCATCCCCATATAAGGGCTGTCATTAACCCCTTCATCAGCCCACAAAGACTGCCATTAATCCCTTCATCGCCCCCTAAAAACGGATTAACCCCTTCATTACCCTATAGAAGGACTGTCATTAACCCCTTCATCACCTCATATAAAGACTGTCATTAACCCTTTCCTCATCACCCCCATAAAAACGAATTAACCCCTTCATCACCCCCATATAAGGACTGTCATTAACCCTTTCCTCATCACCCCATAAAAACTCATTAACCCCTTCATCACCCCATATAAGGACTGCCATTAACCCTTTCATCACCCCATATAAGGACTGCCATATACCCCTTCACCACCCCATATAAGGACTGTCATTAACCCCTTGATCACCCCCAATATAAGGTCTGTCATTAACCCCTTCATCAGCCCACAAAGACTGCCATTAATTCCTTCACCACCCCCATATAAGGACTGTCATTAACCCCTTCATCACCCCATATAAGGACTGTCATTAACCCCTTTAGCAGCCCATATAAGGACTGTCATTAACCCCTTTAGCAGCCCATAAAGACTGCCATCAACCCCTTCACCACCCCCATATAAGGACTGCCATCAACCCCTTCATCACCCCCATATAAGGACTGTCATTAACCCCTTCATCACCCCATATAAGGACTGTCATTAATCCTTTCCTCATCACCCCCATAAAAACTCATTAACCCCCTTCATCACCCCCATATAAGGACTGTCATTAACCCCTTCACCAGCCCCATATAAGGACTGTCATTAACCCCTTCGTCACCCCATATAAGGAATGTCATTAACCCTTCATCACCCCATAAATATTGCCATTAACCCCTTCATTACCCCCATAAAGACTGTACTTAACCCCTTCATCATCCTCAAACACTGCCATTAACCCCTTCATCTCCCATAAAAGAACTGTCATTAACCCCTTCATTACCCCCATAAGGACTGTCATTAACCTCTTCATTACCCAGAAGACTGCGGCCCATTCATAAAGCACAGCATACTTTGCGCATGTGCAGTGGGAAACCAGCTATGAAGACCCAAGGCTTCACCACCAGTGTCCCTTAATCATGATGGTGACTCCAGCACCCGATTGAAGAATCGGCTCGGGTGAGGACACTTCTGCATTCCTGGGCAGGTAAGTGCACTCACTTTAAAAATCAGCAGCTACATTATTTGTACCTGCTGACTTTAATTTTTTTCTTATTTGTATCTTAGCCATGTGACTGATTTTCATATTTCATTTGACTCAACTGAAAATAACTGTTGCATTTCTTTAAATAAATATCCTTTCCCTGTTGTGTTGACTTTGTGAATGGAGGCCACGGTGTCCCACCATGACAGCTGCCTGCATGTTATATGCAAAATCCACACCATGCCAAGCTTTCATTTCAGTGGGATCCATTGGTGGGCACATTAATCCCAAAAGAGATAGCAGCCAGATGCCAGACAGATGCCAGATGTTCTCCTGCATTCTCCACCAATGTGAATGCAGCCTAAAGCAGTGGTTCTCAACCACCAGGCCATGGACCACTGCCCAGCCATGACCTCCCTTTTCCTGAGCCTCCAGCCAGCTGTAGATTTCCTCACCTCTTTCCCAGCTGCCATGATGCCGCCAACCTCTCACAGTGGCCCACACTGCACCCATGACTCCCGATAGCCCTCAGCCTTCACAGTGCCCCATCCAACCTCGCACAGTGCTGCCCAGACTCGCAGAGTGATTACCAGCCTGCTGCAAAGCCTACAGCCCTCCATAGTAACTCCCAACAGGGCTCTATAGTGACCCCTCAACCTTCCACAGCGCCCCCCCCCCCCCCTCCAAACTCCCACTGTGCTGCCCATACTCTCACAGTGTTCATCAGCCTGCAGCAAAACCCACATCCCTCCACAGTGACCCCAACAGTGTCCCATAGTGCTGCCCAGACTCCCACAGTGCTTACCAGCCTGCTGCAAAGCATACATCCCTCCATAGAGCCCCCCAACAGGATCTCACAGTGTCTCCCAACCTCCTACAGTGCTGCGCAGACTCACAGAGTTCACACCAGCCTGCTGCAAAGCCTACAACCCTCCACAGTGACCCCAACAGTGTCCAGGAGTGCCTCTGCAACTTCCCACAGTGCTGCCCAATGTGCCTGTACTTTCACAGTGTTCACTAGCCTGCGGCAAAACCTGCATTCCTCCATAGTGACCCCCAACAGTGCCCTCTCTAACCACCCACAGTGCTGCCCAGACTCCCACAGTGCTCCCCAGCCTGCTGCAAAGCAAACAGCCCTCCATAGAGCCCCCCAACAGGATCTCACAGTGTCTCCCAAACTCCTACAGTGCTGCTCAGACTCACAGAGTGCACACCAGCCTGCTGCAAAGCCTACAACCCCAACAGTGTCCGGAGTGCCCCTGCAATCTCACACAGTGCTGCCCAGACTCCCACAGTGCTCACCAGCCTGTTGCAAAGCCTAGAGCCCTCCATAGCAACTCCCAACAGCTTCCCACAGTGCCCCTGCAACCTCCCACAGTGCTGCCCAATGTGCCCATACTCTCAAAGTATTCACTAGCCTGCGGCAAAACCTACATTCCTCCATAGTGTCCCCCAACAGTGCCCTCCAACCTCCCACAATTCTGTCCAGACTCCCATAGTGCTCACCAGCCTGTTGCATAGCTTACAGCCCTCCATAGTAACTCCCAACAGTGTCCCACAGTGCCCCTGGAACCTTCCACAGTGCTGCCCATACTCTCACAGTGTTCACTAGCAAAACCTCCATTCCTCCATAGTGCCCCCCAACAGTGCCCCCTCCAACCTCCCACAGTGCTGCCAAGACTCCCATAGTGCTCACCCCCTCCAAGCATCCACAGTTCTCACCAGCCTGCCGCAAAGCCTAAAGCCCTCCATAGTGACCCCCAACAGTGTGCCACAGTGCCCCCTCCAACCATCCACAGTGCTTGCCAGCCTACCGTAAAGCTTACAGCCCTCCACTGTGACCCCAACAGTGTCCCACAGCCCTCTCCAGAAATCTCATACCCCTACATGGTCACCAAGCCTAGCCCCCCCTTCAAAGACCCCATCCCCCCTCAATGACACTCAGCCCGGTCCGGAGCCTTCCAACATTTCAACACATTTTGTGTTCCGAAACTTGTATTGTGTGAAAGTACATTTTATTCTTTAGTGTTGGGACATGGAAGGTTTTGGTGGAATTCACTGGCCCTGGTCTCAATTAGGTTGAGAACCCCAGAGTATGCCCAGTGCGGTTGAACATACAGACACCTGCCCTGGTTGCCCCCCTTCTGATTGCTTTCTATAAATAAACCATTGACATGCGCTATCACTCTTTCCGTATAATCAGTAATTAGGTTCAGATTAGATTCATCAAACATTACAATACCCTTTTCAGAGAAACATTGGCCTAAATACCATCCTCTCCTGCAGTGATAGTTCACCATTGTTTGCAAAATGGCCACCATCCATTCTAATTGTGCGTTTCATCACCGCTGTTTGTTTATGCTCATCAGGAACACAATGGCCCCTGTGTGTTCCCTGGCCTGGTCTCCTCTTAAGTGCAGGACAAGCCGTAGTCTGTGTTTAAGTCGTACAATTTAATTACTCCTCTCCATCACAATTAAATCATATACAAACCTGTTTACAGCTGCAAATTGCAGACCTCAGTCTAGGCCACGTCTTCCTGGAAATCTCCATTTTTGTTGGCTCTGAATCTTAGAATGAAGCTGCCCAATGGTGTATCATGGTCAGACAACAGCGAGCCGATTCGGGATGGTGGAAATCCAACCTGACTGGTCGCCCTCTTTTCTCCCAGTAATGATTGGCTTGTGATGTCTTAAACTACCTACAGCAGGGTTGTGTAAACTTTCCAAACAAAGGGCCAGTTTACTGTTTTTTACACTTTAGGGTGGCTGGACTGTCACTGCCAGAAGGGATAGAAAATGTCTTGGTGAAAGTCTTGGTGATCAGTGGGAGTAAAAAAAATACATGGTGCCCGTGGTCACTAGAAGGAGGAATAGTGCCCCAATGGAGTTATTGGATGGAATTATGTCCCATCGTGGTGTCAGTGGGGAGATTAGTGTCCCATGCTTGGTATTGTGGGAGGAATAGTGCCCCATCATGGTGTCAGTGGGAGGAACAGTGCCCCATCATGGTGTCAGAGGGAGGAATAGTGCCCCATCATGGTGCCAGTTGGAAGAATAGTGCCTTATCATGGTGTCAGTGGGAGGAATAGTGTCCCGTCATGGTGCCAGTGGGAGGAATAGTGCCTCATTCTTGATATTGTGGGAAAGATTATGTCCCATCATGGTGGCAGTGTGAGGAATAATGCATCATCATGGTGCCGGTAGGAGGAATAGTTCCCCATCCTTGGTGTTATTGGGAGGAATTATGTCCCATCATGATGCCAGTGGGAGGAATAGTGTCCCATGATCATGGTGTCAGTAGGAGGAATAGTGCCCCATTCTTGGTGTTATTTGGAGTACTTATGTCCCATCATGGTGCCAGTGGGAGGAATGGTATCCCATCATGGTGCCAGTGGGAGGAATGGTGTCCCATCATGGTGCCAGTGGGAGGAATGGTGTCCCATCATGGTGCCAGTGGGAGGAATAGTGTCCCATCATGGTGTCAGTGGGAGGAATAGTGTCCCATCATGGTGTCAGTGGGAGGAATAGTGTACCATCATGGTGTCAGTGGCTGCGTTTGATGGGCACATGTCACAGCATTTGATGGGCACAAGTGGCTGCGTTTGATGGGCACAAGTGGCTGCATATACTGGGCACACGTGGCTGTGTTTGATGGGCACAAGTGGCTGCTTTTGATGGGCACAAGTGGCTGCATATGATGGGTACAATTTGCTGCGTTTGATGGGCACAATTTGCTGCGTTTGATGGGCACATTGGCTGCATATGATGGGCACAATGGCTGCATTTGATGGGCACAAGTGGCTGCATGTACTGGGAACAAGTGGCTGCATTTGATGGGCACAAGTGGCTGCATTTGATGGGCACAAGTGGCTGCATTTGATGGGCACAAGTGGCTGCATATGATGGGCACAATGGCTGCATATACTGGGCACAAGTGGCTGCATATACTGGGCACAAGTGGCTGCATTTGACGGGCACAAGTGGCTGCATATGATGGGCACAAGTGGCTGCATTTGACGGGCACAAGTGGCTGCATTTGACGGGCACAATGGCTGCAATTGATGAGGGTTTCAGTATTTTTCAGTTTGTTTGTGCCCCCCAAAAATTTTGAGCACCAGCCGCCACTGATACAGATAGTAATCTGGGCTGGGTTAGAACCAAGGAGCCCAGTGCTGCAAGGCAGAATGCACAGTGGCTTAGCAGATGGCGCCACTGCATTGCAGTACTGGGGTTCCCGGTAAGGAAAATATCTGCATGGAGTTTGCATATTCTGTGCTTGTGTGGGTTTCCTCCCAAAGACATGCTGGTAGGTCAACAGGCTCCAGTCTAAACTGTCCCTGATATGTGTGTGTGTTTAGGGACCTTAGATGGTCAGCTCCTTGAAGGCAGGGATTGATATGTGTGTACAGTATGTAAAATGACTAAATAAATAAAATCAAACTGCAGCACACTAAAACGAGCCCGGAGCCTGGAAGACAGACGGGACTCTTTTCAGACTGGAATGTCTTCACAGTGTTGTGTTAGAGGGAAGAAAATCCCCAAACCGACAAGTCGGCGGGGGGCGTATGACACGGGCAGGTTGGAGCTCACACCAAGTTTCAGACAGACCTCAGTCTTAGAACAAGCAAACAAGGACATTCCTGTTTATGAGAGCGGCACCCCGTCGTCTCCGACCACCTTGTAAGTGTCATATTATTCTGGCCCAACCAGGAAGGACGCCTCTCTGTGTCCTGATCGCTGCAAACCCAAAATCAAAATAAGACGGAGGCCGCAAAGTAACACAAGGCGCCACGGCGGAGGCCTTCGGGGTGCCGGATGCCAAAAATGAAGGTTGTGTTCAACCCTCAGCGCCTAAGAGGCTGAAAAACTGAGCTGTTTACAGTGGGGGTCCGCCTGTCAGTGGTCTGACCCTCTCTCTGAGTTGCTATGTAAGTAGCTCTGCCATTGGAAAGAACTTACCTTGGAAAAAAAAAACTGCCGGTAAAAGCACAGAAGAATAAAGTGTTTTAAATCTGGCCTCCAGCCTTCCTTTCAGGCTTGCACCGTTGTACCGGCTCCTCTCTTGGACTGAAATGGCTTCCTCTGATTTCACTGCCCACTGTGAGCTTCCCTGGAGGACATCCACCATTTAGCAGTGTGTTTTGCCTTTTTGCCCCATGGGGACAAGGTGCTTTGGGGGAGGGGGGCCTGTCTCAACACACCACCCCCCCCCCCCCATATCGAGGTCACGTGGCCTGGTATGGTTTAGCTTGTCGTCGCCCCCCCCCCCCCTTTCCTGGCCTGCTGGGCTGCATGTGCAGATAAGGATCTGGTATGGAATTTTGGGGGAGGCCTCATGCCATTTTTTTTGCATGGGGTTTCCCTTAAAATCCGTACCAGACCTAAAGGGCCTGGTATGAATTGGGGGTGGGGGCTGGAGGAGGAAAAAAACTCAAAATGCATTAAAAAACGCAAAAACACTTTTTGGTGTGGATCTATTGAAGTCTATTACACGCAAAACGCAATTTGCTGTGGGGGAAAAAGCCCCTAACCCTTTCCGAAAATCGTAGCTGCAGAAAAAACACATAGTTGTGAACGTGTCCCATAGGGAACCATGTTAACCACTTCCCGCCCGCCATATAGCAATATGACATGTGCCAAGTGGTTGTGTTATCCTGACTGGACTTCATATGACCTGATCAGGATAACAAGCCGGGCACACAGCGATCGGTGGTGCTGACACACCGCAACACTGATCTCAGCAAAGAGCCTCTGATGGAGGCTCTTTACCATGTGATCATCTGTTTCCAATCACAGCTGATCACGATGTAAACAGGAAAAGCCATGTATCGTCTTTTCTACACTCGCCGATCGGTGGCTCTCCTGGCAGGGGGTGTCTGCATGGTGATTGATTATCAGTGCAGCCCACCCAGGACCACCAGGGATGCCACCAGGACCACCAGGGATGTCCACCACTGATGACCACCAGGTATGCCACCCATGGCCACCAGGGATGCCAATCAGTGCCCACCAGCAATGCCTGCCAGTGCCTCCATATCTGTGCTACCCATCAGTGTCCATCAGAGCCCCCTATCAGTGCCCATCAGTGCCGACTATCAGTGCCTCCCATAAGTACCCAGTGTAGCCTTTCAGTGCCCATCAGTGTCGCCTATCAGTTACCATCAGTGCCACCTCTGAGTGCCCATCTGTGCTGCATATCAGTGCCGCATATCAGTGTCCATCATCAGTGCCACCTCATCAGTGCCCATAAGTGCCTCCTTATCAGTGCAGTCTCATCAGTGAATTAGTGAAGGAGAAAACGTACTTATTTACAAAATGTTATAACGAAAACAAAGAAAAACTTTTTTTTTTTTTCAAATGTTTAGTCTTCCTTTTTTATTTGTTTAGCAAAAAATAAAAATCCCACCAACAAAATGAAAAAAAAAATGTTGTTTGGATACAGTGTTGCATGACCGTGCAACTGTCATTTAAAAAGTGACAGCGCAGAAAGCTGAAAATTGGCCGGGGCAGAAAGAGGAGAAAGTGCCCGGTATTGAAGTGGTTAAATGGTCTGTGCCGCAAAAACCCCCCCAAAAAAAACAAAAACCCATAAAATACAGGAATAACGAGGAACAGCAAGGAACTACAAAGTGTCAAAGTAAAATCTGGTGAAGCTTCAACTCATTTACTAAGCTCTGGAGCATCCGCAGTTGCAGAGTGCACAGTCTATTTGCCTTTAGTAGATCAGTACTCCAGCCATTGCTGTGATGTATGTAGGCAGAAAGTGGCTGCAAACAGGCTGTAGGAAATCTTTATCACTGAGATGTAACAAAAGATGAAAATAAGAAATGTATTTAAAAAGAAAAGGTCAATGTTTTATTATACACAATGTTTTATCAAATGAAATTCCATTCATGTAGGGATCAGATCACAGAGGATGGGGGTCACGCTTTGTAAGGCCGCGAGGGTCTTAGACTGACAAAATTTGACTTTAATAACCGAAGAAGCTGAAATGCTGATGCAGCTCTCTGGCACCACGGAGATGAAAACTGATACTAAAGCCACCACGCTGGGCCAACCAGGAAAGAAGAAAAGATAAAGGAAAAAAAAAAAATCTAATAATAATAAGTATGACAACAGCCTATTCATAAAGATAAAACAGGCCCTATCTGTTCCATCACTGGCGTAACTGACATCTCACAAAGCAGGAAATTAATGTTCGCCTCTCGGCTGGGCAAGAGACTTCTGGAGTTCAGACCGAATTTCAGCCCCCCGGATCAAATAGCAGGAGGCTCAGAATTGTTTTTGGAGGAATAATTTCTGCATTTTTGAAGAGGCATCATAGTATCCTGGCATGGATTCCTCCCGGGGGGATGGCACTTAAAACTGAATTTTAACATGCTTATATTTTGCCTCCCTCATCAGCACGCCAATGACATTTTTAAATAAAATCTTTCCGTATTTTATTATATTCCTTATTTTAGACCCAATGATGTCATCACTGGGTCTCTGGGCTTTTCTATGCAATGCATGGCTGCTGGGAAGGGCCGGCAGGGCGCCATACACTAGTTCTGGTGTGACAACCAGCGATTCCATCATTTTGGAGGGATTTCCTCTCACTTCCTGTTTTGGCTATGGGACAGGGAAGGGAAATCTCCCTTATGGGACACAGATGGCTGGAGATATATTGGAGGAGAAGATCAGAGACTGAAGACTAACTAGAGAAGACAATCATAGACTGAAGACATACTAAAGGAGAAGACTAGAGACTGAAGACATACTAGAGGAGAAGACTAGAGACTGTAGACATACTAGGAGAAGTTCATAAACTAAAGACATACTAGAGGAGAAGATCAGAGACTGAAGACATACTAGGAGAAGTTTATAGACTAAAGACATACTAGAGGAGAAGGTCATAGACTAAAGACACACTAGAGGAGAAGACCAGAGACTGAAGACACACTAGAGAAGAAGACCAGAGACTAAAGACATATTAAAGGAGAAGATCAGAGACTGAAAACATACTAGGAGAAGTTCATAGACTAGAGACATACTAGAGGAGAAGTTCATAGCCTAAAGACACACTAGAAAAGAAGACCAGAGACGGAAGACACACTAGAGGAGAAGACCAGAGACTGAATACATACTAGGAGACGTTCATAGACTAAAGACATACTAGAGGAGAAGTTCATAGAATAAAGACAATAGAGGAGAAGACCAGAGACTGAAGACATACTAGAGGAGAAGACCAGAGACTGAAGACATACTAGAGGAGAAGATCAGAGACTGAAGACACACTAGAGGAGAAGATCAGAGACTGAAGACATACTAGGAGAAGTTCATAGACTAAAGACATACTAGGGGAAGTTCATAGACTGAAGACACACTAGAGGAGAAGACCAGAGACTGAAGACATACTAGGGGAAGTTCAAAGACTGAAGACATACTAGAGGAGAAGATCAGAGACTAAAGGCATATTACAGGAGAAGATCAGATAATGAAGATATACTCGAGAAGAAGATCAGAGACAGAAGACATACTATGGGAGAAGTTTATAGACTGAAGACATATTAGAGGAGTAGATCGGAGATTGGAGACTCACTAGAGAAGAAGATCAGAGACTGAAGACATACTAGAGGAGAAGTTCATAGAATAAAGACACTAGAGGAGAAGATCAGAGACTGAAGACATACTAGAGGAGAAGTTCATAGAATAAAGACACTAGAGGAGAAGATCAGAGACTGAAGACATACTAGAGGAGAAGTTCATAGAATAAAGACACTAGAGGAGAAGATCAGAGACTGAAGACATACTAGAGGAGAAGTTCATAGAATAAAGACACTAGAGAAGAAGATCAGAGACTGAAGACATACTAGAGGAGAAGTTCATAGAATAAAGACACTAGAGGAGAAGATCAGAGACTGAAGACATACTAGAGGAGAAGGTTATAGACTGAAGACATATTAGAGAAGAGCGGAGATTGGAGACTCACTAGAGAAGATCAGAGACTGAAGACCTGCAAACAGGGGTGGTTGAAAGGTGCACTACAGGAGATAGACTGGGGCCTGGGGACATGTTACATGAGACTGCTAGAGATCACTGTCATTCTAGCGTCTTTACAAATTAATGCTTCCACTACTGGGGTCTGCAAAGGGCCACACAGCAAGTACCAAAGGGCCACATATGGCCCCCTCACATGTAAGTTGGGCACCAGGGGACCCCAACGATGGATTGGACTGGAAATCAAGGATGAATGTTTAAGGATAAAAGGTGGAGCTTTCTTGGAAGGTTATACTGACACCGATGGGGCATTTTCTGAATTTAGTGGGCTTGTGCACAAGATCATAAGGCCGTGGTCATCTTGAATAAGGCAGATGATTTCATACACCTGCCCTTAGCGCAGGGATGCAAGCAGGTGG
The DNA here is from genome assembly GCF_037356315.1 of Lithobates pipiens. Lineage (NCBI taxonomy): Eukaryota > Metazoa > Chordata > Amphibia > Anura > Ranidae > Lithobates > Lithobates pipiens. Next base: position 7,216,440 of record NW_027507789.1, on the reverse strand, counting down.
GCGTGCTTAGCAGAGAAAACGACTCCTTCCCTTCCTGAAGACCCCAGGGATGTATGGCATAATTTTAAAACAAGTAAATATAATCTTCCTTCCTATCTGATTACTAATGCTAGCAGCATAAGGATTACACAGAGCTACTGTTGCTTTGAGAGAGTGGAGTTCGGCTTGGATATCAGCGTTCAGTGTGTACTTGATCAGCGTATCGTCAGCATTGCGTTTGAACCTTTCAGAAATCAGGATCTGTGCAGACAAACACGGACCTCCTCCGAGCTGAAAGTAAAGGGCAGAGCTGCAAGGAGCACTTCTGGAACAGAATCATTAATATTTGCAATGAGTGCACAGTGGGCCCCCTCCCCCTTGGGGTCCATATGAACTGCCCAATATAGGGACACGTCAATGATGGCCACGTACGGGCAATTCTTCCACAGCAGAAAAGGAAATAGTCTCAAGCCTTTCAGTGAAGCGCCTTATTGGTATTTAGTTATCTGTGATTATTAAAAGAAGCTGAAATCTTCAGGGTACAAATAACTTGTGTGCTTTTCTGGAGTTAAAGACAGGAAGTCTGCTATACAAAGATAACAGGAAAAAAATAACTCATGATCATGACTCCAAGTCCCCTTCAACTCTTCAGTTTTGATAAGTCTGAAGGCTTGTTTACACCAGCTTTGGTCTCTGAAGAGTGACCTGCATTCAGATTGCTCTTCAGAGAGCATTTGACAGGCGATCAGGAGGTGCTCTATCGCCTCTTTAACCCCCATACACCCCACACTAGTGCCCCGCTGGATGCTTGCGGAACAGCTCCATTCACTTGAATGGGTCCCTAGGTAACACATTTAACCCCTTGATCGCCACCCTAGAGTTAACCCCTTCCCTGACAGTGTCATTTACACAGTAATCACTGCATTTTTTATAGCACTGATCGCTGTATAAATGTGGTCCCAAAATAGAAAAGTGTGAGATCACCAAAAGAAAGCTCTATTTCTGGGGGGGGATGATAAAAATGTCATGTGGGTTCAGTATTGCATAACAATTGTCATTCAAAGTTCGACAGCGCTGAAAACTGAAATTGGCCTGGGCAGGAAGGGGGTGAAAATGCCCGATACTTAAGTGGTTAAAAGAGCACAAAATACAATAAACAAAATTAACCCCCCCCCCCGCGAGAAAAACCACATATACATACTTCCAAACTTTTTGAGATGGGAATGAGGGACACCCATTAGCAAAAGTATGTAGGCATAGGACACGCCCCTGCCACACCCCTTTAAAGGAGAATTATTTTAATGGTTAGGTGAGTGCTTTTTTTTTTTACCATTACTATTCCTTTATATTTGGCTTTTGACATTTACAAATGCAGCAATTTAGAAATTGGATGAAAGGTTTAAAACTGGGAAACACTTTTGAAAGATAAAAAGTGCATTTTATGTATAACTATATTGATCAGACCAAAATGAGGGACAAATGAGGAGGAAAGAGGGACATTGCTCCAAATCAGGGACAGTCCCTCGAAATCAGGGACGGTCCCTCAAAGTCCGGGACAGTTGGGAGCTCTGCATATATAAAATGTAAAGAGTTCATTGCCACTAAATCAAATTTTTTATTTTTTTTTGGAAATCACTGCACTCATTCCTGCTGACTACATGTGCTTACCTTCTGTGCAACATCCCCCTCCCTGCCCCATACAATAGAATCCCCGCTACTCTCCCCTCCCCCCCATCCATCCTCCACACTGCAATCAATGGTGCGTTCACTGACTTCACCTGAATAAACACCAACAAGTCTGTTTACTGAGAAATGCCCTGATGTGTTCAGATAAGCTTATCAGGGCTTCAATGACCTTCTAAAAAGTTCCAACAAAGACAAAAATAGAACTTAGAGATGTTTAAATTTAGTTATAATGACCCTTTATTTTCCGTAAACTCCCTGAGATTTTGCTGGTAGGAGCGTGACGTCACCTCCTACTAGGGTAAGTAAGTGCGTATATAATATATACATTGTGTGTGTTGTGTATGTATATGTATATGTGTGTATACATATATATATATATAATTATTATTTCTTTTTATAGCTCCCAACTGTCCCTGATTTGGAGCAATGTCCCTCTATCCCTCATCCCCCCCTCATTTGTCCCACATTTTGGTCTGTTGTTCCAT